>NW_024417952.1:0-1573 GCF_014898765.1 Herpailurus yagouaroundi | reverse complement strand
TTCTTTCCTGCTTTGTCAAAGATGAGTTGGCCATACGTTTGTGGGTCCAGTTCTGGGGTTTCTATTCTATTCCATTGGTCTATGTGTCTGTTTTTGTGCCAATACCATGCTGTCTTGATGATGACAGCTTTGTAGTAGAGGCTAAAGTCTGGGATTGTGATGCCTCCTGCTTTGGTCTTCTTCTTCAAAATTACTTTGGCTCTTCGGGGCCTTTTGTGGTTCCATATGAATTTTAGGATTGCTTGTTCTAGTTTCGAGAAGAATGCTGGTGCAATTTTGATTGGGATTGCATTGAATGTGTAGATAGCTTTGGGTAGTATTGACATTTTGACAATATTTATTCTTTCAATCCATGAGCAGGGAATGTCTTTCCATTTCTTTAAATCTTCTTCAATTACCTTCATAAGCTTTCTATAGTTTTCAGCATACAGATCCTTTACATCTTTGGTTAGATTTATTCCTAGGTATTTTATGCTTCTTGGTGCAATTGTGAATGGGATCAGTTTCCTTATTTGTCTTTCTGTTACTTCATTGTTAGTGTATAAGAATGCAACTGATTTCTGTACATTGATTTTGTATCCTGCAACTTTGCTGAATTCATGTATCAGTTCTAGCAGACTTTTGGTGGAGTCTGTCGGATTTTCCATGTATAATATCATGTCATCTGCAAAAAGCGAAAGCTTGACTTCATCTTTGCCAATTTTGATGCCTTTGATTTCCTTTTGTTGTCTGATTGCTGATGCTAGAACTTCCAGCACTATGTTAAACAACAGCGGTGAGAGTGGGCATCCCTGTCGTGTTCCTGATCTCAGGGAAAAAGCTCTCAGTTTTTCCCCGTTGAGGATGATGTTAGCTGTGGGCTTTTCATAAATGGCTTTTATGATCTTTAAGTATGTTCCTTCTATCCCGACTTTCTCAAGGGTTTTTATTAAGAAAGGGTGCTGGATTTTGTCAAAGGCCTTTTCTGCATCGATTGACAGGATCATATGGTTTTTCTCTTTTTTTTTTTGTTAATGTGATGTATCACGTTGATTGATTTGCGAATGTTGAACCAGCCCTGCATCCCAGGAATGAATCCCACTTGATCATGGTGAACAATTCTTTTTATATGCCGTTGAATTCGATTTGCTAGTATCTTATTGAGAATTTTGGCATCCGTATTCATCAGGGATATTGGCCTGTAGTTCTCTTTTTTTACTGGGTCTCTGTCTGGTTTAGGAATCAAAGTAATACTGGCTTCATAGAATGAGTCTGGAAGTTTTCCTTCCCTTTCTATTTCTTGGAATAGCTTGAGGAGGATAGGTATTATCTCTGCTTTAAACGTCTGGTAGAACTCCCCTGGGAAGCCATCTGGTCCTGGACTCTTATTTGTTGGGAGATTTTTGATAACCGATTCAATTTCTTCGCTGGTTATGGGTCTGTTCAAGCTTTCTATTTCCTCCTGATTGAGTTTTGGAAGAGTGTGGGTGTTCAGGAATTTGTCCATTTCTTCCACGTTGTCCAATTTGTTGCCTTATAATTTTTCATAGTATTCCCTGATAATTGTTTGTATCTCTGAGGGATTGGTTGTAAT
>NW_024417951.1:0-5692 GCF_014898765.1 Herpailurus yagouaroundi | reverse complement strand
CTCTTTAACAAATGGTGCTGGGAGAACTGGACAGCAACATGCAGAAGGTTGAAACTAGACCACTTTCTCACACCATTCACAAAGATAAACTCAAAATGGATAAAGGACCTGAATGTGAGACAGGAAACCATCAAAACCTTAGAGGAGAAAGCAGGAAAAGACCTCTCTGACCTCAGCCGTAGCAATCTCTTACTTGACACATCCCCAAAGGCAAGGGAATTAAAAGCAAAAGTGAATTACTGGGACCTTATGAAGATAAAAAGCTTCTGCACAGCAAAGGAAACAACCAACAAAACGAAAAGGCAAGCAACGGAATGGGAAAAGATATTTGCAAATGACATATCGGACAAAGGGCTAGTATCCAAAATCTATAAAGAGCTCACCAAACTCCACACCCGAAAAGCAAATAACCCAGTGAAGAAATGGGCAGAACACATGAATAGACACTTCTCTAAAGAAGACATCCGGATGGCCAACAGGCACATGAAAAGATGTTCAGCGTCGCTCCTTACCAGGGAAATACAAATCAAAACCACACTCAGGTATCACCTCAGGCCAGTCAGAGTGGCCAAAATGAACAAATCAGGAGACTATAGATGCTGGCGAGGATGTGGAGAAACGGGAACCCTCTTGCACTGTTGGTGGGAATGCAAATTGGTGCAGCCGCTCAGGAAAGCAGTGTGGAGGTTCCTCAGAAAATTAAAAATAGACCTACCCTATGACCCAGCAATAGCACTGCTAGGAATTTATCCAAGGGACACAGGAGTACTGATGCATAGGGGCACTTGTACCCCAATGTTCATAGCAGCACTCTCAACAATAGCCAAATTATGGAAAGAGCCTAAATTTCCATCAACTGATGAATGGATAAAGAAATTGTGGTTTATATACACAATGGAATACTACGTGGCAATGAGAAAAAATGAAATATGGCCTTTTGTAGCAACGTGGATGGAACTGGAGAGTGTGATGCTAAGTGAAATAAGCCATACAGAGAAAGACAAAACTTTTAATTTTTATGTATTAAACTCTGTCAATTATGCGTGGGTGCCATCTTGTGTTCATTATTTCATTAAATTAAATGAATTATTATTATTTGAACATATTTTATGTATGTGGCCTGTCTGGAGCTGCAAGACCAAAGAAATGATGTCACTGCTTAGAAGAGATCTACACAGTCACCAAATAAGAAAGCCAATAGCAAATGTAGGTGAAGAAAAGGACCAATGATCCAGTGGGATGAACTCAGAGGAGGTAACAGGAGATCTGGGAGCTGCCATATGAGCTCTCCCTGATGAAATAAGGGAGTGAGACACACAACATGGGTGTAGAATAAATCACAAGAGGAAGGAGAGCAAAGGGTTTAGCAGAGGAAGCGCTTTATGTGGAAAGGTCTGGTGTGGAAAGAGTGGTGGGAAGGTATTTCTGACACATCCTAGAGTTCCAGGTAACTAAGGATCCTAGAGACTCAAGATGAATGTCATCTTGTGTTTTCAGACTTTGGGAAAGGACATGATTTTATGGCTTGGTTCTTGAAATTATACTTAGAGATTTTGTTTACCTTGTTGTTTTATGATTTTCTATTCTATGTTTAGCTTTTAAATCCATTCCATCTGCAATGACTGGGTATTTGAGACAGAAAGAAAGAAAGGATTAAATTTAATATTTCCAAATGTTTAGTCAATAGTCCCCAAACAATTCATTTCATTAGTTACATTTTAACCATTGTCCTGAAATTATACCTTTTCCATATACTAAATGTCCTATGTATATACATTTATTTGGAGAATAAAAATTCTGTGCATGTAATATTTAATAATTTCTGTATGAGTAACCCACTTTTAGTAACTGCGGCTTTATAGGACATTTTATCATCTAGTTGATAAAGGCATGGATAATATTTGTTTCTTCCAGTTTAGAATTTTCACAGGTGTTATAATGTTTGCTTTAGCAGATTAAATGCCACAAGTTCCCTTCCTACTAATCCCAAGAATATCTTATTGCCACTTTGATTGGTATTGTGCTACATTATAAATTAATTTCAGGAGAATTCACTTTTTTTGAGAACTAAGACCACTGTGTGCATAATGAAAATGGTCATGGAGCACAGAATTTGGGAAAATGGCATGAGGTCAGGTCATACTTGCTGTGGAACCTAGCTTTTTAGTGACTGTGTGTTCTCAGTTAAAAACCCACCTTTTTGAGCACTGTTCTCTTCACTATATGCATACATACCACATATTCTTTACCCATTATCAGTCAAGGGACATTTCGGCTCTCTCCATACTTTGAATATTGTTCATAATGCTGCTATAAACATTGGTTTGCATGAACCCCGTTGAATCTGTATTTTGTATCATTTGGGTAAATACCTTATGGTGCAATTGCTGGATTGTAGGGTATTTCTATATTTAGTTTCTTGAGGAACCTCTATACTATTCTCCAGATTGACTGCACCAGTTTGCATTTCCACCAATAGTGCAAAGTGTCCCTGTTTCTCCACATCCTTCCCAACATCTGTTGTTTCTGGTGTTGTTTATTTTAGCAATTCCAAAATGTGTTAGGTGGTATCTCACGTGGTTTTTATTTGTATTAACTCGGTGATGAGTAATGTTGAGCAAATTTTTCATGTGTCTGTTAGCCATCTGGGTGTCTTCTTTGGAAAAGTGTTTGTTCATGTCTTCTGCCCATTTCTTAACTGAATTATTTGGATTTGGGGTGTTGAGTTTGATAAGTTCTTTATAGATTTTTGATACGATCCCTTTATCTGATGTGTCATTTGCAAACGTCTTCTCCCATTCTGTAGGCTGATTTTTAATTTAGTAGACGATTTCCTTCAATATGTATATGCTTTTTATTTTGATTAAGTCCCAATAGTTCATGTTTGCTTTTGTTTCCCTTGCTTTCAGCAACATGTCTAGGAAGAAGTTAAACCAACTGACGTTAATTAGGTTGCTGCCTTTGTTCTCCTCTAGGATTTTCATAGTTTCCTGTCCTACATTTAGATCTTCCATTATTTTTTAATTTATTTTTATATATGTTGTAAGAAAACGGTCCAGTTTCATTCTTCAGCATAATGCCAACCAGTTTTCCCAACACTATTTGTTGAAGAGACTGTCTTTTCTCATTGGATATTCTTGCCTGTTTTGTCAAAGCTGACGTTATCATATAGTTGTGGGTCAAGTTTTGGGTTTTCAATTCTGTTTCATTGATCAATGTATCTGTCTTTGTGCCAGTACCACACTATCTTGATGACTACAGTTTTGTAATATAGCATGAAATCCAGAATCATGATGCCTCTAGTTTTTTGTTTTTGTTTTTGTTTTTCAGGACTGCTATGGTTATTCAGGGACTTTTGTAGTTTTATACAAATTTTAGGATTGTTTGTTTTAGCTCTGTGAGAAATGCTACTGTTATTTTGATAGGGATTACATTAAATGTGTGTATTATTTGGGTAGTATACATATTTTAGCAACATTCAATCTTCCATTCCAAGACTGTGTAATGCTTTTTTATTTCTTTGTGTTCTCTTCAATTTCTTTCATAAGTGTTCTATAGTTTTCAGAGTACAGATCTTTTACCACTTAGTTAGATTTATTCCTAGTTATCTTACTGTTTCTGGTGCAATTACAAAAGGGATTGAGCCCTTGAATTCTTTTTTTTTCAATATATGAAATTTATTGTCAAATTGGTTTCCATACAACACCCAGTGCTCATCCCAAAAGGTGCCCTCCTCAATACCCATCACCCACCCTCCCCTCCTTCCCACCCCCTATAAACCCTCAGTTTGTTCTCAGTTTTTAACAGTCTCTTATGCTTTGGCTCTCTCCCACTCTAACCTCTTTTTTATTTCCTTCCCCTCCCCCATGGGTTTCTCTTAAGTTTCTCAGAATCCACATAAGAGTGAAAACATATGGTATCTGTCTTTGTCTGTATAGCTTATTTCACTTAGCATCACACTCTCCAGTTCCATCCACGTTGCTACAAAGGGCCATATTTTGTTCTTTCCCATTGCCCTGTAGTATTCCATTGTGTATATAAACCACAATTTCTTTATCCATTCATCAGTTGATGGACATGTAGGCTCTCCATAATTTGGCTATTGTTGAGAGTGCTGCTATAAACATTGGGGGACAGGTGCCCCTATGCATCAGTACTCCTGTATCCCTTGGGTAAATTCCTAGCAGTGCTATTGCTGGGTCATAGGGTACGTCTATTTTTAATTTTCTGAGGAACCTCCATACTGTTTTCCAGAGTGGCTGCACCAATTTGCATTCCCACCAACAGTGCAAGAGGGTTCCCGTTGCTCCACATCCTCTCCAGCATCTATAGTCTCCTGATTTGTTCAGTTTGGCCACTCTGACTGGCCTGAGGTGATATCTGAGTGTGGTTTTGATTTGTATTTCCCTGGTAAGGAGCGACGTTGAGCATCTTTTCATGTGCCTGTTGGCATTCCGCATGTCTTCTTTAGAGAAGTGTCTATTCATGTTTCCTGCCCATTTCTTCACTGGATTGTTTGTTCTTCAGGTGTGGAGTTTGGTGAGCTCTTTATAGATTTTGGATACTAGCCCTTTGTCCGATATGTCATTTACAAATATCTTTTCCCATTCCGTTGGTTGCCTTTTAGTTTTGTTGGTTGTTTCCTTTGCTGTGCAGAAGCTTTTTATCTTCATAAGGTCCCAGTAATTCACTTTTGCTTTTAATTCCCTTGCCTTTGGGGATGTGTCAAGTAAGAGATTGCTATGGCTGAAGTCAGAGAGGTCTTTTCCTGCTTTCTCCTCTAAGGTTTTGATGGTTTCCTGTCTCACATTCAGGTCCTTTATCCATTTTGAGTTTATTTTTGTGAATGGTGTGAGAAAGTAGTCTAGTTTCATTCTTCTGCATGTTGCTGTCCAGTTCTCCCAGCACCATTTGTTAAAGAGACTGTCTTTTTTCCATTGGATGTTCTTTCCTGCTTTGTCAAAGATGAGTTGGCCATACGTTTGTGGGTCTAGTTCTGGGGTTTCTATTCTATTCCATTGGTCTATGTGTCTGTTTTTGTGCCAATACCATGCTGTCTTGATGATGACAGCTTTGTAGTAGAGGCTAAAGTCTGGGATTGTGATGCCTCCTGCTTTGGTCTTCTTCTTCAAAATTGCTTTGGCTATTCGGGGCCTTTTGTGGTTCCATACAAATTGTAGGATTGCTTGTTCTTGTTTCGAGAAGAACGCTGGTGCAATTTTGATTGGGATTGCATTGAATGTGTAGATAGCTTTGGGTAGTATTGACATTTTGACAATATTCATTCTTCCTATCCATGAACATGGAATATTTTTCCATTTCTTTATATCTTCTTTAATTTCCTTCATAAGCTTTCTATAGTTTTCAGCATACAGATCTTTTACATCTTTGGTTAGATTTATCCCTAGGTATTTTTTGATTCTTGGTGCAATTGTCAATGTGATCAGTTTCTTTATTTGTTTTTCTGTTGCTTCATTATTAGTGTATAAGAATGCAACTGATTTCTGTACATTGATTTTGTATCCTGCAACTTTGCTGAATTCATGTATCAGTTCTAGCAGACTTTTGGTGGAGTCTATCGGGTTTTCCAAGTATAATATGTCATCTGCAAAAAGTGAAAGCTTGATTTCATCTTTGCCAATGTGGATGCCTTTGATTTCCTTTTGTTGTCTGATTGCTGATGCTAGAACTT
>NW_024417950.1:0-3184 GCF_014898765.1 Herpailurus yagouaroundi | reverse complement strand
CTATAGGATTTTGATTGAATTAATATTTGGCATTTTCATTATAAATGATACATATTGCTTAAAGTTCAGCCACAGAGTGTTACTATTCTATTTCTTTACTTTTATCTGGAGTTAATAATATCTTTTCCTTTAATATTCTATGTGCCTGTCATTGATTCTTAGTCCAACCTTAGAACTAAACTCTAACTCTTCTTATTTATTTATTTATTTATTTATTTATTTATTTATTTATTTTTATTTATATATGAAATTTATTGTCAAATTGGTTTCCATACAACACCCAGTGCTCATCCCAAAAGGTGCCCACCTCAATACCCATCACCCACCCTCTCCTCCCTCCCACCCCCCATCAACCCTCAGTTTGCTCTCAGTTCTCAACAGTCTCTTATGCTTTGGCTCTCTCCCACTCTAACCTCTTTTTTTTTTTTCCTTCCCCTCCCCCATGGGTTCCTGTTAAGTTTCTCAGGATCCACATAAGAGTGAAACCATATGGTATCTGTCTTTCTCTGTATGGCTTATTTCACTTAGCATCACACTCTCCAGTTCCATCCACGTTGCTACAAAAGGCCATATTTCATTTTTTCTCATTGCCACGTAGTATTCCATAGTGTATATAAACCACAATTTCTTTATCCATTCATCAGTTGATGGACATTTAGGCTCTTTCCATAATTTGGCTATTGTTGAGAGTGCTGCTATGAACATTGGGGTACAAGTGCCCCTATGCATCAGTACTCCTGTGTCCCTTGGATAAATTCCTAGCAGTGCTATTGCTGGGTCATAGGGTAGGTCTATTTTTAATTTTCTGAGGAACCTCCACACTGCTTTCCAGAGTGGCTGCACCAATTTGCATTCCCACCAACAGTGCAAGAGGGTTCCCGTTTCTCCACATCCTCTCCAGCATCTATAGTCTCCTGATTTGTTCATTTTGGCCACTCTGACTGGCGTGAGGTGATATCTGAGTGTGGTTTTGATTTGTATTTCCCTGATAAGGAGCGACGCTGAACATCTTTTCATGTGCCTGTTGGCCATCCGGATGTCTTCTTTAGAGAAGTGTCTATTCATGTTTTCTGCCCATTTCTTCACTGGGTTATTTGCTTTTCGGGTGTGGAGTTTGGTGAGCTCTTTATAGATTTTGGATACTAGCCCTTTGTCCGATATGTCATTTGCAAATATCTTTTCCCATTCCGTGGGTTGCCTTTTAGTTTTGTTGGTTGTTTCCTTTGCTGTGCAGAAGCTTTTTATCTTCATAAGGTCCCAGTAATTCACTTTTGCTTTTAATTCCCTTGCCTTTGGGGATGTGTCGAGTAAGAGATTGCTACGGCTGAGGTCAGAGAGGTCTTTTCCTGCTTTCTCCTCTAGGGTTTTGATGGTTTCCTGTCTCACATTCAGGTCCTTGATCCATTTTGAGTTTATTTTTGTGAATGGTGTGAGAAAGTGGTCTAGTTTCAACCTTCTGCATGTTGCTGTCCAGTTCTCCCAGCACCATTTGTTAAAGAGACTGTCTTTTTTCCATTGGATGTTCTTTCCTGCTTTGTCAAAGATTAGTTGGCCATACGTTTGTGGGTCTAGTTCTGGGGTTTCTATTCTATTCCATTGGTCTATGTGTCTGTTTTTGTGCCAATACCATGCTGTCTTGATGATGACAGCTTTGTAGTAGAAGCTAAAGTCTGGGATTGTGATGCCTCCTGCTTTGGTCTTCTTCTTCAGAATTACTTTGGCTATTCGGGGCCTTTTGTGGTTCCATATGAATTTTAGGATTGCTTGTTCTAGTTTCGAGAAGAATGCTGGTGCAATTTTGATTGGGATTGCATTGAATGTGTAGATAGCTTTGGGTAGTATTGACATTTTGACAATATTTATTCTTCCAATCCATGAGCAGGGAATGTCTTTCCATTTCTTTAAATCTTCTTTAATTACCTTCATAAGCTTTCGATAGTTTTCAGCATACAGATCCTTTACATCTTTGGTTAGATTTATTCCTAGGTATTTTATGCTTCTTGGTGCAATTGTCAATGGGATCAGTTTCTTTATTTGTCTTTCTGTTGCTTCATTGTTAGTGTATAAGAATGCAACTGATTTCTGTACATTGATTTTGTATCCTGCAACTTTGCTGAATTCATGTATCAGTTCTAGCAGACTTTTGGTGGAGTCTATCGGATTTTCCATGTATAATATCATGTCATCTGCAAAAAGCGAAAGCTTGACTTCATCTTTGCCAATTTGGATGCCTTTGATTTCCTTTTGTTGTCTGATTGCTGATGCTAGAACTTCCAGCACTATGTTAAACAACAGCGGTGAGAGTGGGCATCCCTGTCGTGTTCCTGATCTCAGGGAAAAAGCTCTCAGTTTTTCCCCGTTGAGGATGATGTTAGCTGTGGGCTTTTCATAAATGGCTTTTATGATCTTTAAGTATGTTCCTTCTATCCCGACTTTCTCAAGGGTTTTTATTAAGAAAGGGTGCTGGATTTTGTCAAAGGCCTTTTCTGCATCGATTGACAGGATCATATGGTTTTTCTCTTTTTTTTTGTTAATGTGATGTATCACGTTGATTGATTTGCGAATGTTGAACCAGCCCTGCATCCCAGGAATGAATCCCACTTGATCATGGTGAATAATTCTTTTTATATGCCATTGAATTCGATTTGCTAGTATGCTATTGAGAATTTTGGCATCCATATTCATCAGGGATATTGGCCTGTAGTTCTCTTTTTTTACTGGGTCTCTGTCTGGTTTAGGAATCAAAGTAATACTGGCTTCATAGAATGAGTCTGGAAGTTTTCCTTCCCTTTCTATTTCTTGGAATAGCTTGAGAAGGATAGGTATTATCTCTGCTTTAAACGTCTGGTAGAACTCCCCTGGGAAGCCATCTGGTCCTGGACTCTTATTTGTTGGGAGATTTTTGATAACCGATTCAATTTCTTCGCTGGTGATGGGTCTGTTCAAGCTTTCTATTTCCTCCTGATTGAGTTTGGAAGAGTGTGGGTGTTCAGGAATTTGTCCATTTCTTCCAGGTTGTCCAATTTGTTGGCATATAATTTTTCATAGTATTCCCTGATAATTGTTTGTATCTCTGAGGGATTGGTTGTAATCATTCCATTTTCATTCATGATTTCATCTATTTGGGTCATCTCCCGTTTCTTTTTGAGAAGCCTGGCTAGAGGTTTGTCAATTTTGTTTATTT
>NW_024417949.1:0-11952 GCF_014898765.1 Herpailurus yagouaroundi | reverse complement strand
TATCACCTCACGCCAGTCAGAGTGGCCAAAATGAACAAATCAGGAGACTATAGATGCTGGAGAGGATGTGGAGAAACGGGAACCCTCTTGCACTGTTGGTGGGAATGCAAATTGGTGCAGCCGCTCTGGAAAGCAGTGTGGAGGTTCCTCAGAAAATTAAAAATAGACCTACCCTATGACCCAGCAATAGCACTGCTAGGAATTTATCCAAGGGACACAGGAGTACTGATGCATAGGGGCACTTGTACCCCAATGTTCATAGCAGCACTCTCAACAATAGCCAAATTATGGAAAGAGCCTAAATGTCCATCAACTGATGAATGGATAAAGGAATTGTGGTTTATATACACTATGGAATACTACGTGGCAATGAGAAAAAATGAAATATGGCCTTTTGTAGCAACGTGGATGGAACTGGAGAGTGTGATGCTAAGTGAAATAAGCCATACAGAGAAAGACAGATACCATATGGTTTCACTCTTATGTGGATCCTGAGAAACTTAACAGGAACCCATGGGGGAGGGGAAGGAAAAAAAAAAAAAAAAGAGGTTAGAGTGGGAGAGAGCCAAAGCATAAGAGACTGTTGAGAACTGAGAGCAAACTGAGGGTTGATGGGGGGTGGGAGGGAGGAGAGGGTGGGTGATGGGTATTGAGGAGGGCACCTTTTGGGATGAGCACTGGGTGTTGTATGGAAACCAATTTGACAATAAATTTCATATAAAAAAAAAAAAAGATTAAAACAAAAACAAAACATACTACATGTCCACATTCCTAAAATTTACCTTGTCAATATTATCCTAATAAAAAATGTGGAACAGTCTGCCAGGCAGATTTGATTGCAATATAATTAAAATAATAAACAAGTATTACTAATATAGAAAAAAAAAACAAAAAAAAAACAAAAAAAAAAAAACAAAATTTAGGGGATGTAGTGAAAGCTGTACTGAGAGGTAAATTTATAGCTTTACAACGCATTTATTAAAAGAGAAAACATTTCAAAGCAATGACCCAAGTTTCTACCTTAAGAAATTCAAAAAGGAAGAGCAAATTATACTCAAAAAACAAGCAGAAGGAAGGAAACGATAAAGATCAGAACAGAAATAAAACAAAACAGAAAAACACTGGAGAAAAGTAAATGAAACCAAAGGTTGGTTTCAACAATATAACAACATTTAGCTAGAATGAAGAAAAAAAGAATCAAATTACTAAAATCATAAATGAAAGCAGACACATTACTACTGACCTTAAAGAAATAAAAACAAATAGAAGAGAATACTATAAACAATTGTATGCCAACATAATAGGTAAAAGAGATGAAATGGACAAATACCTAGAAACACACAAACTACCAACACTGACTCAAGAAGAAATAGAAAATCTGAACAAACCAATAATAAGGTAAAGAAATTAAGTCAGTAATAAAAAAAAAAAAATCTTCCAACAGCACAGGCAACCTCAGTCCTGGGCTAAAACAGTGTACAGACACAAGTAGCCCTGGCTACTTCAGATAGATGGAAGCCTTTTGTATTTAAGCAAGTTGGAGGGGAGGGGTGACAGACGAAGTATGAGAGAAGAAGGAGATGTGAACATTAAGTTATGCACATTGTCCTGATGCTGAATATGGATGCTGGTATATCCAAATATTGACATAGTTCATGTGTTTTTCAATTTAAGAAAGAGAATTTGCAAAATCTTTTTTGGTTGTATAAACCGGTTATATCCATGACCTTGTATGTATTTCATAAAGTGAATATCAATAAATACTGTTTAAAGTAAAAATAAAAAATCGTCCAACAAAGCTGAAAATTTATAGCTTCCCTGGTGAACTCTATCAAATGTTCAAATAAAAATTAACACCAATCTTTCTCAAATTTTTCCATCAGAGTTGAGCCAGTAGTTCATCTCAATACCTAAGCCAGGAAAAAGAAAATATAGAACAATATCCCTATGTAGATAAAAAAAAAAAAATCCTCAACAAAATACCAGCAAACCAAATCCAACAAAGTACAAAAACCACATGATCATTTCAATAGACATAAAAAAGCATGTGACAAAATCCAACACCCTTTCATGATAAATACATTCAACAAACTAGAACTAGAAAGGAATTTCAAACTAGGAATAAAAAGGAACTTTCATAACCTGATTAAAGGACAGCTATGATAAACCTGCAGCTAACATCATACTAAATGATGAGAGATTGCAAGATTTCTTCCTAAGGTGAGGCAAAAGAAAAGGGATGTTTACTCTTACTAGTCCTATACAGCACTGTACTGGACATGATAGCCAAAATTAGGCAAAAAAAAAGGCCTCCAAATTGGAAAAGAAGTAAATGTATCCTTATTTGCAGATGACATGATCTTATATGTAGAATCACTAAAAAATCCACAAAACAAACTGTTAGAGCTAATGGCTATTTTGTTTTTATGCCATCCATATATCCTCGGTAGTGAAGAATCAGTCTTTTGCCCATTTCCTCATTGGGTTGAATTTTTAAGTTCTTTATATATTCTGAAAAGAAATCTTTAACAGATGCGTGATTTACAAATATTTTCTCAGTCCGTAGCAGCCTTATACTTAATAGCTAAAAACCAAAAAGCTCTAAAGTCCATAAACAGAAAATAGATGAACTGTGGTATACTGATAACAATGGAAGGCAACATAATAATAAAAAAGAACAAATTACTGATACACACAAAAATATAGATGAATCTATCTCTCAAACATTACTTTGAATAAAAGAAGTCATACACAAGAGTCCTTGAAGGTGAAATATGCTATCTAAATATGAGTAACATGTCTTCAAACGGAGTTTCTTTCTATGGATTTCATTAAATCAAAGATCTGCTATCTCTTATTCTCTCTCTTCCTTGCCACTGCCACCACCACTTTTCTGTTTTACTTTTAGGTAGGTTTTTGGAAGAAGCATAAAGGGAACAGAAGCAGAGAAACAAACTGAGAATGTTTTAGGATCCAGTATCTTTTTTTGAACAATGAAGTTTAGAGAATCTGTATTCCATAAAGTAGGATCACCACACATTACGAAGAGAACTTAGAAGAGACCAGGAATACCTATGATGTAAAAAAAAAAAAGGTCACTGAAATTTTTTAAACTTTTCACGCTGAGATAATTCTAGATTCATATGCAGTAGCAAGAAATAACACGGAAAGATTCCTCTATATCGTTCACCTAGTTTCCACCAAGGAGAAGATCCTGCATAAATACAGTACAATATCACAAGCAGGGAACTGATATCGATACAATTCACCAACTTTATCCAGATTTCACCAGCTTTACATGCATTCATGTGTATGTAGCTTCATGTAATCATCACTGAAGTCAAGACACAAAACAGTTCCAATCATAAGGATTCCCTGTGTTATTTTTTTACAGCTATGCTCACCTCCCTTCACTTACCCCAATCCCTAACCCCTTGCAACACTACTGTTCTTAATCTCCATAATTTTGTCATTTCACGAATGTTATAGAGATGGAATCATGTACTAGGCCAACTTTTGAGATTGGCTTTATTAACTCAGCATAATTTTCTTGATACAGCAAAGTTGTGTGTATTGATAGTTCATTCTTTTTTGTTGAATAGGATTCTTCAGAGCTAATATTTTAGGCAAAAAAATAGGGTAAAAAAAACCCTTCCCAGCCCCTGAATCCTTATCTGCCATTCCCTAGGAATATGAAACACTATTCAAAGCATTAGAATGATATACGAACAAAAAAAGTTTAACACAGTTCTGATAACTCGACCTCACTCTTCTTATTCTGACAAGATATATGCCATCTGTATATTATTTAAGGAACACAGCTGCTTGACATTTCTGAGGACCTATCTCTTCCATGTGATTTTCAATTCATAAGATGGCTATTGAAATCTTATCAACTTGTCCATTTGACTATTAAAACCCATACTAAAATGACAGGTTAATTCAGCTTAACGATACAACTAAAAAGCTGAATGACATTCATGTGGTATCTACTAAGTGGTTAAGTGAGAAAGAAATTAAAATTTATCAACATGGCAGTCTCTCTCTGTATAAAACCTGATACTTGTTTTTAACTTGCAGTTAAAAAAAAATCATAAACACTTCTAATTCTACCAGTGTGCCAAGCTACAAATACTACAAAATAATTTTATATAGGTACACAAATACCTTTTTACTCCTTAAACATATATAATAATTTAACTCTGAGTAGAGAAGAAATTAGAGAGGTTTAAATAAGCACTGGAATGGCTTTGGAGGTCTAAATTTCAACTTAAAAAATCATTTTGGAAAAATATAAAGAACTTAAAGACAAAGTGATTACAATGTCTTTTAAAATAAGGCAAAAGACTGCTTAACTAAAAATTCACAGGCCCAATTGTTTATCAGACCTCAGTTCAACATGATAAAACCACTGCTGAATTCATAAGCTGTATTCATAAAGAACCAACTTACGAAATTCTTCTGTACTATAATCATCAAAATTTAAAAGGAAAGAAACAAATACCTGATTTCAGCACCCTGGGCACAGTCAACGTCGAGAGAAGATGCAAAATCTAATTGTTCCATTCTTGGATTTGATAGATACAAATTGTGATCTATACTGATCACTATCAGATTCTCAGTGTTAAACAAGGAACTACCTAAGAGGTAGTTGTCTAACTTGCCTCCTTCAAGCCACTGTAACATCTGAGCAACTCAGCCTATCTTCTGACCATATAGCAAAACTATTCCAATGAAGGGTTTGGCTTGATAATTATCTTCAGCCTAGAAGACTCAATAACCATAATAAGGAAATGAAAGACGTACAATAGTCATACATTCTGAAGGCCAGTTTCTTAAAAATGACTCATGACCATCATTTTTAAGACTAATGTTAGCAAGAAAAAAGCCCGAAGTTAGATGTCTATTTACTTAACTAAAAATATTTAGCTTCTTCTAAAAAGGGAATTCTAAAGCATCACATACAGTGTATAGTTTATGATAAATAATCATCAGAGTCTACCTAATTCAACCAATGATAAATTACCAACTGCAATAAATGTCTTTAATAAAAAGCCCTAGAAACAGAATATTCTACAAACTTATTTAACTAGAAAACTAAAATAAATTCCTTTTAAATGATTTCCATTAAAAAATTTTAATTAACAAAAACAAATACTTGCAAAAATTCAAGAACCCAAATTCTACATTAAAAGGAAAATCTGCAATATACGACAATTTGGATAAACCTTGATAACACTACGCTAACTGAAATAAGTCTGTCATGAAAAGACATACTGTATGATTGTACTTATATGAATACTTGGGAGTTATCAAAATTATAAAGACAGACAGTATAATGGTGATTGCCAAGGGCTGGAGGAGGAAAGGGGAGTTACTGTTTAATAAGTATAGTATCAATTTTACAAAATGAAGTTAGAGGGATGGATACTGGTGATGGCTGCACAACAGTATGAATGTACTTAAAACCACTGAACCATATGCTTAAAACAGTGAAGACGTAAACTATATGATGTGTACACTTTACCACAATAAAAAGGAAAAAAAATGTTTTAAGTGATCTAAAAATTCAAATCCTTGAAGATGTTTTTCTCCTGTTTCTATTATTTCAGATTGCACTCTACTATATGAAGACTATAGGGTGCAGAGCCAATCTACAATCTTACAGGAAATATCATTCTAAATGAGTCAGAAGCACTCAGGCTATATATGACATACTACATACAATTAGGACATGTGATGTTTACTCGATGATCTCTCTTCATTGCACAATTCTAGCCCCTGTTTCTACTGACAAACATGTTACATCATAACCAAATGTATGCAGCATAAACACTAAGCAAATAACTGAACAAGTATAAAACACCTGTATATTTCCTCTTTGCTCCAACCTAGAAACAAATGAGTAATTATGAGTTGTTGTCGGTTCCTGGAGTTCCCATACAACTTTTTAGCACTACCAGTACACCAGCATTTCTTTCTACTTATACCTTGCTTACCCAAGATGGGAAGCCAGATAGTTCTAGTAGGGACCAGGACTTTGTATCCTATTAATTTATGGAAAATGTAAACTTCTAATTTCTGTCTAAAAACAAACGATTTCTAAACGCAGTACTTAACTTCTACGTATTTTGGCTACTGAAGGTTTAGGGAGAAACAGCCACTTAATTGACTCCATTAAGAGTGGCATATAAAAATATTTACATTTTAAACTTTTAAAGGATTTTTAAAAGGATTTAGAGAAAATATTAGTCTTAAGATAATAAATGTTGCTAATACTCAGCATTACCACATTCAATCTAATACACACTAGCCAGGAGACACAATTTCAAAAAATCTATTTAAAAACTATAATCAGTTTGCAGCAAATGTCACATAAGAATTTCATTCTTATTTTTAAATGTTTTTACTTACTTTTGAGACAGAGAGAGCATGCACACAAGCAGAAAAGGGGCAGAGAGGGGGACAGAGAATCCAAAGTGGGCTCCACACTGAAAGCAGAGAGCCCAATGCAGGGCTCGAACTCACCGTGAGATCATGATCTGAGCCAGAGTCGGAGCTCTTAGTTGGTTACTAAGTCACCCAGGCACCCCAAGAATTTCACTCTTATTAACTAAGGTACAGAGCGCCTGGGTGGCTCAGGCAGTCAGTTGAGCATTAGAGTTCAGCTCAGGTCATGATCTCACGGTTCATGGGTTTTAGCCCCGCGTCCTGCTCTGTGCTGACAGCTTGGAGCCTGGAGCCTGCTTCAGATTCTGTGTCTCCCTTTCTTGCCCTCTCCTGCATGTTCCCTCCTGCGTGTTCCCTCTCTCTCCCTCTCTCTCTCTCTTAAAGAAATTTTAAAAATGTTAACTAAGGTACAATTCTCCAGCAGCTGAAGACTTTCTTCAGTTAAGGACTTTTATTAGTAGATATATTAAAATACAGCAGCAGCAGTACGGTGTACTAGCGCTTAAAAATCTAGATTCTAGACTAGGTTTGAACCATAAACTGGCCTTATAATCTATGTAAATTGCCTAACTTCTCTACACACTAATTTCATCATCTGTAAAATGAGGACAATGTGTGCCCACTTTACAGAGCTGTTTTGAGGATTAAACAGACAAAATACTTACCGATGATAGGCTTCTCGCCGATACTTTTTCAGGGCATGCTTATCCATGTTAGCAGGCATATCTGCTGCATTCTGTAACCGATCACTCCAGGAGGTTGACATTTTATTTCAATTGTATGCTGAATTCTAGAAAAGGAAATCAGTAGTTTAGTAGCTTAATGTTGGTATCTATTTACTGTTACCTGATTTTTTTAAAAAATCAGAAAAACTCTAGATTGCAAACTTACTGATATAATTATCTATTTAAATATACCGAATATGGGGGCGCCTGGGTGGCGCAGTCGGTTAAGTGTCCGACTTCAGCCAGGTCACGATCTCGCGGTCCGTGAGTTCGAGCCCCGCGTCGGGCTCTGGGCTGATGGCTCAGAGCCTGGAGCCTGTTTCCGATTCTGTGTCTCCCTCTCTCTCTGCCCCTCCCCCGTTCATGCTCTGTCTCTCTCTGTCCCAAAAATAAATAAACGTTGAAAAAAAAATTTAATAAAAAAATATACCGAATATGGTAAATATACTGAAAAATTATACTTACCCTTCTAAACTATGTCAATTTACAAAAATAATTTCATATGGTAATTTCTATCCAGACAGATCATATTCCAAATAATTAAGCATGACTGCCAATAAAAACTAACTTCAATCCTAGATTCTAGAAGAGACCTAGACAACAGATTTGTGAAAATATATTAATTTTCAGTTAATATAGGTTTCAAAATATGTAAAGTAAGCAACTCTTTCTCTTTTTTTTAATGTTTATTTTTGAGAGAGTGCATGTGGTCGCACTCTTGTGTGCGAAAGAGCAGGGGAGGGGCCGAGAGACAGAGACAGAAAGGCAGAGACAGAGACAGAGAGAGAGGAAGAGAATCCTAAGTAGGCTCCTTGCTGTCAGGGTGGAGCCCAACATGGGGCTCAAACCTAAACTGTGAGATCATGACCTATGCTGAGATCAAGAGCCAGACACTCAGCCCACTGAGCCACTCACGCACCCCAGCAACTCTTTAATTCTAATCAACACACTAAGCTCAATCAATGGGGGTAGAATTGCAAGTAATGAATGTCTGATTCCTAATTATATCATGCTTTTAAATTTTTCTACAATTGTCTTTCAGCTGGTATTAAAGACTATGGACTAGGAAAAAAAAAAAAAAAACTAAAGCATTTCACCTATTAGAATAAACATCTAAAATAAGGTGAGCATGGGGAGCCTGGCTGGCTCAGTGCAACATACAAGTTTTATTTTAATTTTTTTAATGTTTATTTTTTTGAAAGAGAGAGAGCGTGAGTACAAGCAAGGGACGGGCAGAGAGGGAGACACAAAATCAGAAGCAGGCTCCAGGCTCTGAGCTGTCAACACAGAGCCTAATGCAGGATCTTGAACTCTCTCGAACTGGGAGCCACCCAGGCACCCTGGAACATGCAACTTTTGATCTCAGGGCTGTAAATTTGAACCCAAGGTAGGGTGTAGAGATTAAATCTTTTTTTTTTTTTTTTTTTTTTTTTGAGAGAGAGAGAGAGAGAGAGAGAGAGAGAGAGAGAGAGAGAGTGTGTGGGGAAGAGGGACTGAGGGAGAGGGAGAGAGAGAATCTTAAGAGGGCACCACACTCAATGTGGAGCCCGACACAGGGTTCAATCCCACAACCCTGGGATCATGACCTGAACTGAAATCTAGAGTCAGTCAACCGACTGAGTCACCAAGTTGCCCTCAAAATAAAATATTTAGAGAAAAAAAAAAAAAAAAGGAGTGCCACAGAAGTGCCTGGGTGGCGCAGTCAGTTCAGCGCCCAACTCTTGATGTCACTTACGACATTAAGTCAATTTTTAAATTTTGTAGGTTTTTTTTTTTTTTAAATAATTCATTGAGGTGAAATTCAAAAAAGTTAAACCATTTTAAAGTAAATAAGTCAGGGGCACCTGGCTGGCTCAATTGGAAGAGCATGTGACTCTTGATATCAGGATTTTGAGTTCAAACACCACTTTGGGGGGTGCCTGGGTGGCTCAGTCGGTTAAGCGTCCGACTTCGGCTCAGGTCATGATCTCACAGTCCGTGAGTTCGAGCCCCGTGTTGGGCTCTGTGCTGACAGCTCAGAGCCTGGAGCCTGCTTCCGATTCTGTGTCTCCCTCTCTCTCTGACACTCCCCCGTTCCTGCTCTGTCTCTGTCTCAAAAATAAATAAACATTAAAAAAAAAAATTCAAACACCACTTTGGGTGTAGAGATTACTTAAAAATAAAACCTTTTAAATAAATAAAGTCAAAAAATAAAAAATAAGTCAATGGCATATTCATAACATTGTGCAATTTCTACCTCTATCTAGTTCCAAAATATTTCCATCACTCCAAAGTAAAACCCCTTACACTTTAAGCAGTTTCTCCCTCATCCCCCTTAGCCCTCAACATGGCAACCACCAATCTGGGTTCTGTCTCGACAGATTTATCTATTCTGGATATTTCACATAAATGGAATCATGTAACACGTAACCTATTGTGTCTGACTTCTGTCATTTAACATAATATTTCTCATTTCATCCATATTGTACCAAGTTTCCATTGTATGTATTTATCACAATTCATCACAATTGATGGATGTCTGGACTATGTCCACCTTTTGGCTACTGTGAATAGTGCTGCTATGAACAGGTATGTACAATATATTTATGTAGCAGTCTCCAATTCTTTTGAATATATATTTAGGTCTGTAAGTTTTTAAAGTAACCATGATTTCCAAACACTGTTTACAGAACAACAGTACTGGTATGTACAAAAGATTCTAGTTAAAATCTTTTTTCTTTATTTATTATGAGAGAGCAAGAGAGAGAGGGCATGAGCATGAGAGGGAGAGGGGGAGGTGCAGAGAGAGGAGAAAGAATCCCAAGCAGACTCTGTACTGTCAGTGCAGAGCCTGACGTAGGCCTTGAATGAACGAACCATGAGACCATGACCTGAGACGAAATCAAGAGTCAGATATTTAACCAACTGAGCCACCCAGGTGCCCCTCTAGTTAAAACCTTATTAAAGTTGAAAATTAACTTGAGAGGAAGTTATTTGTTAGACTATTATAATTAAATCTAGACATACTATAAGGATTTTTTCTTTTAATAAAAAAAAAAAAAAGATTCATGTAACAAATCTGGACCATTTTGTGGACCAAAAAGGGAGCAATTTAGAAGTGAGAATTATGATGGAACATCAATGATTTCTGGAATAGAGATTGGGAAGAGGACCAGAAATATAACTTACATGTATTTAACACTCAGATATGAAATTTGTATTCTATGGTAAATTAAGAGAAATCAGAATAGTCATGCATTAAAACAAGACTTCAACTGTAATTATGGTCCATCCAATAAAGCAAGGAAAATAAAATTTGTTTATTGTTGAGGTTTTTTTAAATTGTTGAGGTCTTAAGGAAATTCCAATTTTTAAAAATCTCAATATTCACAAAAGGCTACTTCTTAACATTTTTTCTTTTTAAATTAGGGGGATGTGCAGAAGGTGAGCTCTCTAATCTTCAATTGTATAATGATTAGTACACATGGGTGAGGAAACCCATTTGAAGCCTGAAAAAGAACCAACCAGAGTTAAAAGGAAACAATCTCTGAAGCTCATGCAGGTTGGGAAGAGTTCCCATCCCAAGTAGCCAGAATGAAAAACCTCATCACTAACACAGTACTGAGTAGAGTACAGTTGGAAGGGTTTGTGTGGGGCAAAATCATCGAGACTAAACATTGCTTTCATCCTGCCAAGCAAAAGTTAAAAGACCTGAAAGGACCAAACTGCTTCCAAGTACCTCAACCATGCCAAAAAAACAAAGTTTAAACATATTCATAAGAATACAAAAATATCGGGGCGCCTGGGTGGTGCAGTCGGTTAAGCGTCCGACTTCAGCCAGACCACGATCTTGTGGTCCATGAGTTCGAGCCCCGCGTCGGGCTCTGGGCTGATGGCTCAGAGCCTGGAGCCTGTTTCCGATTCTGTGTCTCCCTCTCTCTCTGCCCCTCGCCCGTTCATGCTCTGTCTCTCTCTGTCCCAAAAATAAATAAACGTTGAAAAAAAAAATTTTAAAAAGAATACAAAAATATCCAGCACCCAACAAGGTAAAATTTATGCTGTCTGACATTCAATAAAAAATTATTAGCATTCAAAGAAGTAGGAAAATATGACCCATAATGAGGAGAGAAATCCATCAACTGCATAAATGACACAGATGATAAAATTAGTACAAACATTTAAAAATGACAACTACAATTATCTGAGATGAAAAACATGCTGGAGGGGTGGCTGGCTGGCTTAGTTGGAGAAGCATGGGACTCTTGATCTTGGGGTTGTGTTTATTTAAAAATAAAATCTTAGGGGCGCCTGGGTGGCGCAGTCGGTTAAGCGTCCGACTTCAGCCAGGTCACGATCTCGCGGTCCGTGAGTTCGAGCCCCGCGTCAGGCTCTGGGCTGATGGCTCGGAGCCTGGAGCCTGTTTCCGATTCTGTGTCTCCCTCTCTCTGCCCCTCCCCTGTTCATGCTCTGTCTCTCTCTGTGCCAAAAATAAATAAAAAACGTTGAAAAAAAATTAAAAAAAATAAATAAAAATAAAATCTTAAAAAAAAAATTTTTTTTTTAATCATGCTGCAATGGTATTGGCACAAAAACAGACACATAGACCAATGGAATAGAATAGAAACCCCAGAACTAGACCCACAAACTTATGGCCAACTAATCTTTGACAAAGCAGGAAAGAACATCCAATGGAAAAAAGTCTCTTTAACAAATGGTGCTGGGAGAACTGGACAGCAACATGCAGAAGATTAAAACTAAACCACTTTCTCACACCATTCACAAAAATAAACTCAAAATG
>NW_024417948.1:0-2254 GCF_014898765.1 Herpailurus yagouaroundi | reverse complement strand
TTCAGATGAACAACATAGTGATTGGACAAGTGTATACATTCTGATACGCTAACACAGGTGTAGCTACAATCTGTCACCATGCATCACTATTCCAGTACCATTCTCAATGTTCCCTATGCTATATCCTCTATCTGTAATTTATTATTCCATAACCAGAAGCCTTCATCACCCAACCCCTTCACATATCTAGGGCATCCTTGTCTTGTTCCTGATCTTAGAGGACAATCTTTCACAATTTCACTATAGAGTATGATGTTATATATGGGCTTCACATACATGGCCTTTCTTATGTTGAGATATGTTCCCTCTATGGGGAATTTTTAAAGAATTTTTTAGCACAAATGGATACCAAATTTTCTCAGAACTTTTTTGTGTATCTATTGACATAGTCACAGCAATTTTCTTTTTAATTTTTAAAATGTATGGGGCGCCTGGGTGGCTCAGTTGGTTGAGCGTCCGACTTGATTCACATCATGATCTCACGGTCTATGGGTTTGAGCCCCGCATCAGGCTCTGTGCTGACAGCTCAGAGCCTGGAGCCTGCTTCAGATTCGGTGTCTCACACTCTCACTACTCCTCCCCTGATCATGCCCTCTCTCTCTCTCTCTCTCTGCCTCTCTCTCTCTCTTTCTCTCTGTCTCTCTCTTTCTCTCTATCTCTCTCTCTCTGTCAAAAATAAACATTAAAAAAATTTTAAAAAATGTATTTATTTTGTTAACTTTAAATTTATGTATTTCTTTAGTATATATCTTTTTCATGTTTTTATTTAAATTCTAGTTGGTTAACATACAGTGTAATGTTAGTTTCAGGAGTACAATGTAGTCATCCATCACTTACATACAACATCCAGTGTTCCTCACTACTAGCGCCCTCCTTAGCCGATCACCCATTTAACCCATCCCCCTGCCCACCTCCCTTCTAGTAATCCTCCGTTTGCTATTTATAGTTGAGTCTGGTTTCTGGACGATTTTTCTTTCATTCAATTATGTGAGGGGTCATATTTATTGATTTTCATTTCTGAAACATCCTTCCTTTACAGGGAAAAACCCTACATCGCGGTCAATGATCCTTTTTATGTGATGGTTAATTTGGTTTGCCTGTATATCACTGGGAATTATTCATCTATATTCATCATGGGAATACTGGCCTATAGTTTTCTGTTCACGTAGTATCCTTTTCTGGCTTCCTACCAGGGTAATTCCAGTCTCATGAAATGAGTTTATGGTGTTCATTCCTTTTGAATCAGTGAGAGGACTGCTGTTATTTCTTCTACAAACGTTTGGTCACATTCACCAGTGGATCTACCTGGTCCTGGGCTTTTCTTCCCTGAGAGAATTTCGATTACTGATTCAATTTACTTACTTTGGTTATCTTCTTGTATTGATGCAGTCTTCCTTTAATGGGCCTGTGCAAACCTTCTATTTCTTCCTGATACAGTCTTGGTAGGTTGTGTGTTTCTAAGAACCTATCCATTTCTTCTATGTAGGTGGTTTGCTGGCATCTAATTTAGCCATGGTCGCCTCTTTGTCTCCTTTATGTTTCTTTGGTATCAGGTGTAATGTCTGCCCTTTTATTTATAATTATTTTGAGTTGGGTCCTCTCTCTGTCTTAGCATAGTCTACGTATAATCTTGAAATTTTTGTTTCACTATTCAGAAAACCCACTGTTGACCTTCTTCATATTTTCTATTGATTTCATGGTCTCCGTTTCATTGGTTTCCACTCTCATATGCATTACTTCCTCCCTTTTGAGAACATTGGACATTGGTAGATTGTTTTTTTCTAGTTCTTTTAAATTAAAGGTAGGTTGTTCATTTGAATCCCAAATCTACCCTCCACACATGCAAAACCAGTGACTCATCAGAGAACCTTCAATAGGTCTCTTCTGCCCTATTTCTCATTCTCCAAACTCTGAGAAATGGAACCAGAAAATTTATTTGAAGACACAATAGATGAAAACGTCCTTAATGCGGGGAATGAAACAGATCCAGAAGTAGGAGGCACAAAGAACCTCCAAAATATTGAACAGAAGCAGATCCACATCAAGTCATATAGGAATTAAAATGCAAAATGTCGTGATAAAGAAACAATTTAATAGCAGAAAAACCAAAAGATGACAATTACCTACAAGAGAAGCCCCATAAGGTTATCACTGGATGTTTTTCAGAAGAAACTTTGAAACCGTAAGTGAGCAGCACGGTATGGTACAGGTGCTGAATGGATAACATCTGCAGCCAGAGAGTCTATCCACAACA
>NW_024417947.1:0-5036 GCF_014898765.1 Herpailurus yagouaroundi | reverse complement strand
TAAAAATGAAAAATCATTCCTCATTTAGAATCTGCGAATTTCCATTCATACCAGATTCTCTAACATCACCTTCTTGGTGTTGAAAGCTTATCTGAAAAGTCACGAATAATATCTTTGATGACACATAGGTGACCACGCCAGAATGCAACTTACAGGGAGCTACACATCTGTTGTGAATGTACAGTGTGTATCCTTGGCTAATATTTCCAATGAAATGTGCTTTAGGGATACGGATGGATGAAATCATGTCCATCCGTCATATAGGTCAATTTCCTATAGGACTATTATGCCTTCAATTACTAATTGCCATCTCTTCAGAGTTAAAAGAAAGCTGGGTCAAGAAAAAGTCTTTGAATTTCATGTAAGAGAAGACTAGGGTGTTTGAAAGGGTCCACCTACCTTCTGGATTCCTCAGATTGGTTGTGGAGAGGAGGATAGCAACCTATGATATGGATGCACACCGCTAGTCCCAGAGGGAGGATGTGTACCTTATAGATATATATATATATATATATATATATATATATATATGTATATATATGTATATATTTTAACCAATATTACTAGTCCACCTCTGCCAGGTCCAGATTGCAGGACCTGGTGGCAACCCAATGCCTGATGCCTGGGTTCAGAACTTGAGGAAGGCCAGCTGGTGGGGGAGGGGGGGAATCCAACAGAGCCTGGGGCAGTGAGGGAGATGGCGCTGGGACACCTCCCCACAGGGCAGGCTATGGAGTTTACCTGCCAAAAAGCAGCACGTTCTCCCTCAAGACATCCCTCTCCATGACAGAACGTGAGGCTGAACCTCACAATTCCAGAAGAAATGAGGGCTACCCATCTTTTCAATTCCAATGGCTCTGCAGAACTTGGACCCAGGGATGTTGGAGTCTTGGGGCCATGGAACTCTGATGCCCATGATAGAAGCCCTTTCTGCCCCAGCACTCAGAGCCACTTCCTACATCCCCTCTCCCCTGGCCCATCTCACCGTGTCCACATACCGGACCAGGTCTCTACTTTCCTTCTTGTACTTCCTCTTTGTCTCTGTTTCTCTCTAACCACATCTCTCTCTATTTCTTCCTTTCACTCTCTAGGGAGTGGTGTATTATGCGGTGCTAAACTTTGTTCTTATACATGGGAATATCCAATTTTCCCAGCACCAGTTATTCAAAAGACTGCTCTTCTCCACTCTGTGTTATTGACTCCCTTGTCGAATACTAGGTGACGGTGATGCATGGGTTTAGTTTGGGCTCTCAATTTCTGTTCCATTGTCTTGTGTGTGTGCTTATGCCAGTGACATAATTGATTTCTTTGTGTTAGAATGACGCTTGAAATGAAGAAGGGGGATGCCTCCTGTTTTCTTCTTTCTTGTGTTGGCTCCATGGGGTCTTTTTGTGGTTCCAACTAAATTTTAGGATATGATTTTCTCATTGCATAAAAATTGCATTGGAGTCTTGATAAAGATTGCACTGAATCTCTAGATGGCTTTGGGCAATGTGGACATTGTATGTGTATTAATTCCTCCGAAAGTTGGACATGGGATGGCTTTTCACTGACTTGTGTGTTCTCCCCTTTCTTTCACCCAAATGGAATTTCTTCCATTCCTACACACAGGTTTTATAGTTTTCTCTAGAGAGATTTTCATTTCCTTGGCTAAATGTATTGCTATAATTTTTATTGTTTTTGATGCTATTGTAAATGGGATTGTTTTCTTTACTTCTTCTTAGATAATTGGGTTAGTGTTTAGGAATGATACAGAATTTGATATGCTGAGTTTTTAGTTTGGAACTTCACTGCATTTCTTGATTAGATATTAACAGGTTCTTTTACATTAAACTTTTTATTTCAGTCCTTTACCTTGTTTAAAAAAAAACATGTTATTTGGGTATAGCTGACACACTATGTTACATTAGTATCAGATGAACAACATAGTGATTGGACAAATGTATACATTCTGCTACGTTAACACAGGTGTAGCTATCATCTGTCACCATGCATCACTACTCCAGTACCATTCTCTAGGACCCCTATGCTGTATCTTCTATCTGTGATTCATTCATTGCATAACCAGAAGCCTGCATCACCCAATCCCCTTCACATATCTAGGGCATCCTTGTCTTGTGCCTGATCTTAGTGGAAAATTTTTCACAATTTCACTACTGAGTATGATATTAGCTGTGGGCTTCACATACAGGGCCTTTCTTATGTGGAGATTTGTTCCTCCTACACAGAATTTTATAGAGAGTTTTAGCACAAATGGATACCTAATTTTCTCAGAACGCTTTTTCTGTGTCTATTGACATCATCACATGAGTTTTCTTTTTCTTTTTTAACACGTATTTATTTAGTTTAGTTTAAATGTATTTATGTATTTCCTTAGTATTTATTTTTTCAAGTTTTTATTTAAATTCCAGTTGGTTAATATACAGTGTAATGTTAGCTTCAGGTATAGAATGTAGTCTCCCATCACTTACATACAACACCCAGTGATCCTCACTACTAGTGCCCTCCTTAGCCCATCACCCATTTAACCCATCCCCCTATGCCACCTCCCTGGCGACGTCCCTGGACCGAACCCTAACCCTAGGTAAGGCCGTCACCCCATGGGGACCCAATTCCAACATCTGACAACACCAGGCGCCTGGGGTCCAGATGTGGTGCAGGCTCACCTGGCATGGACCCTGGAAGCTCACCATGTCATTTCCCAGGCCTGGCTGCAGCTGTCCAAGAGGATTGTGGAGGCCCCCTCGACCAGGGCCCCAATCACGTGTGTGGCCTTGGCAGACAAAGATGGATCCTGACCGGCACCATCCCTTGTGCCCTCAACTTAGCCCTTCGGGGAGACCACTGCCCTGCTGTGGGTTTGGCGCCTGGAGCCTCCTGGGACCTAACCCTAACCCTACCCCGAACCGGACCGGACCGGACCGGACCCTCCACGGCAACCTAAGCCTGCCTCGAACACTAACCCTGCAATTGAGCCGCCTTCTGGCATGGGCCCTCACTTCAGCCCTCGAGGGAGATCACGAGCCCGGAATCGCTTCGTCACTGGCAATGTACCTGTTCGCCCCAGGCCTCCAGGTCCTGAGTCACTTACCATGGCTCATCATGGCTGAAGCCGATCCCTGTACCTGAGAGAAGGGGTCACAGAATCCCATACAGCCTCCAGACCCTGAGGTCTCAGCAGAGAAACTTCTGGGGAAGGTCCGAGAAGTGGGAGACACAGAATCCACAGCAGCCCCTCCAGGGGCTATGCAGCAAGCACAAAATCCCAATCAAGACACATGCCTGAATCCCAAAAAGCCAACAAACCCTGTTGTCTCAGCTCAGAGACTCCCGGCATATGTCCGAGGGATGCGAGACACAGAATCACAAGCAGCTCCTGCGAGCCCCGTCCTCCAGGTAATGAGTTAATTACCATGGCTTACCATGGATGAAGCCGCTCCCTGTACCTGAGAGAAAGGGGTCACAGAACCCCAAACAGCCTCCAGACGCTGGGGTGTCATCTCAGAAACTCCCGGGGAATGACAGAGGGATGGGAGACACAGGATCCCAAGCATCCCCTCCAGGGGCTGTGAATCGAGAACAAAATCCCAAGCTAGAATCCAAAAAACACTCCAGACCCTGGGGTCTCAGCTCAGAAAATTCTGGAATAGGCCCGAGGGATGCAAGACACAGAATGGGTACTGCCACTGCTCACCCCAGTCCCCCGGGCCCTGGGCTGCTCGCCCCGGGCCTCCATGTCCTGAGTCATTTACCATGGCTCTCCATGGCTGAAGCCAATCCCTGTACCTGAGAGGAAGGGATCACAGAATCTCATAGAGCCTCCAGACCCTTGGGTCTCAGCAGAGAACCTTCCGGGGAAGGTCCGAGAAATGGGAGACACAGAATCCCAAGCAGCCCCTCCAGGGGCTGTGCAGCAAGCACAAATCTCCAGCGAGACACATGACTGAATCCCAATATGCCAACAAACACTGAGGCCTCAGCACAGAAACTCCCGGGATAGGTCTGAGGGATGCGAGACATAGAGTCCCAAGCAGCCGCTGTGAGCCCCGGCTTCCAGGACATGAGTCATTTACCATGGCTCACCATGGCTGAAGCCACTCCATGTACCTGAGAGAAAGGGGTCACAAAACCCCAAACAGCCTCCAGACCCTGGGTTCTCATCTCAGAAACTCCCCGGATAGGTCCGGGGGATGCGAGACACAGAAAGGGTAGTGCCCCTGCTCGCCCCAGGCCACCAGGCCTGGGGCTTCTCGCGCCGGGCCTCCATGTCCTGAGTCACTTACGATGGATCACCATGGCTGAAGCCGCTCCCTGTACCTGAGAGAAAGGGGTCACAAAATCCCATACAGCCTCCAGACCCTGGGGTCTCAGCGCAGAAACTCCCCGCAAAGGTCCGAGGCATTGGAGACACAGAATGGGAAGTGCCCCGCTCACCCCAGGCCTCCAGGCCCGGGGCTGTCTCTTACCATGGCTCATCATGGCTGAAGCCTCTCCCTATACCTGAGAGGAACGGGTCAGAATACCACACACAGCCTCCAGGCCATGGGGTCTAAGCTGAGAAACTTACGGGGAAAGCCCGAGAAATGGGAGACACAGAATCCCAAGCAGCCCCTCCAGGGGCTCTGCCATGAGCACAAAATCCCAAGCGAGACACAAGCTAGAATCCCAAAATGCCAACAAACCCTGTGGTCTCAGCTCAGAAACTTCCAGGATAGGTCTGAGGGATGCGAGACACAATCCCAAGCAGCCGCTGCGAGACCCGGCCTCAAGGCCCTGAGTTACTTACCATGCCTTACCATGGCTGAAGCCGCTCCCTGTACCTGAGGGAATGGGGTCACAGAATCCCAAACACCCGCCAGACCCTGGGTTCTCTGCTCAGAAACTCCCGGGGAAGGTCCGAGGGATGGAACAACAGAATCCCAAGTAGCCCATCGAGGGCTGTGCAATGAAGACAAAATCCCAAGGAAGACACAAGCTAGAATCCAAAAAAGCCTCCAGACCATGGGGTCTCTCTCAGAATCTCCCAGGATGGGTCC
>NW_024417946.1:0-3208 GCF_014898765.1 Herpailurus yagouaroundi | reverse complement strand
GGTGGCTGGTGTCAGGTGAATCCGGATTCAGGACGATGGGAGAAAATAGCACCTTGGCTTCCTCTGAGCTGAAAGCCAAAAGCTCATTTCTTCCTGAGCAAAGTCTTTCTGCCTTAACCTGGCATTTAGGGCCTTTCGTAACCTGGTTACTGCTTCACATGCCGTTGGCACTTTCCTCAAGTCCTGGACACAGGCACTCACCATTTCGGGTAGGCAATCTGCTCTCGTGACTCCTGTTTTTAAAAAATTTTTTTAAGTTTATTTATTTATTTAGAGAGAGAGAGAGAGCAGAGGAGGGGCAGAGAGAGAGGGAGAGAGAATCCCAAGCAGGCTCCACACCATCAGCACGGAGCCCGACGTGGGGCTCGAACTCCCGAACCGCGAGATCATGACCTGAGCCTTACCCGACTAAGCCGCCCCGGTGACCCTGTCTTGTCCGTGCTATTTCTTCCATGTGGACTGTCTGTTCTATAAAACTTTTTTTTTAATGTTTATTTTTTTATTTAGAGAGAGAGAGAGAGCACAAGCAGAAGAGGGGCAAGAGAGAGGGAGAGAGAGAATCCTAAGCAGGCTCCACAGTGTGGAACCTGGTGTGGGGCCCGATCTCACCACTATGAGATCATGACTTGAGCCGAAATCAAGAGACGGTCGCCTAACTGACTGAGCCACCTAGGCGCCCCTGTAAAACTCTTTTCATTCTTAAGATCCCCTCGGACCGTCAGGCGGGTCTTTGGCTCTTCAGTCACGAGTCTGTTGTAGCAGCTGTCCCATCCTGCCGTCATTGGGTGCTTTGTGTCGCACCAACTCTGTCTGGGTCATCTAGGCTTGTACCCTCTGTCTCAGGGCACATAAAGGGTGTATGTGACCGGTGAGGTGAGACAGTTTATACAAGGGGGTCAGCTTCATGGATTCTCCTCATTCTTTTAAAGTCTGTGCCTGCTGGGGGCATCTGCCGGGCCAGCTTAAAACAGCCCCCGACCGCAGGTTAGGAAGGCCTTGTCGAGGGAGGGAGGGGGAGGCGGTTTTGTCGGGCTCAGGTCAGAGGCCTCTGGGATATTGCACCAGGGGCTGAATGTTGGACCAGGGCAGGGTCTGGGAACAGAGCTGGAGTCTGAGCAGCCCTCCTGGGGTCTCCAAGGCCCGGTGCCAGGTGCATCGGTATGGATCGGCAACCCGAGGTACGTGCGTCGGATGCCCGATCCACACAGGACCCCAGATCGTCTGCTCCATTGCCCTCCAACGAGGACCCCGAGAGGGGAAGGTCACGGCAAGTCAGAGTGGGGCTGGGACGAAGCCAGGAGCCAGCATCTCCAGTGCGACACTGATGGTTGCAGGCCAGTTTTGTCTGCAAGCGTTTGGCTGCCAATGTGCATTCGGATTTCTCTGGGCAGGCGGCTGCGGACCTCCTCACCCACCCACAAGCTCTCCATGGGGTTCTGGTTGCTAGGTCTGTGCTCACCTGCCCCCCCCTTGAGCCAGCTGCCTGGCCCCTTCCACCTCAGGCTGTGCAAACCTGCCTTTCTGCAGTCTCGGTTCCAGAGGGGCTGGCTGACGCGAGGGGAGCAAAAAGGGGGGACCGGCGGGCAGGCGTGCCCTAGCAGCCTGTGTTCGTCCTTCGTAGGGAAGTTCAAGCTCCTGGAGCAGGCCCGGGACGTGCGGGAGCCGGTGAGGTACTTCAGCAGCGTGGAAGAGGTGGCCAGCGTCTTCCCTGACCGCATCTTTGTGATGGAAGCTATCACCTTCAGTGTCAAGGTCAGTCCTTGCCACACCAGGCCTGGTGTCCCCACGCTGGTTGGAGGGTTGTCCTTAGGGTCCAGGAGGCAGAAGGTGTCACAGTGCCCCTTGAGGGCCTTGGGCCATGTCAGAAGAGCCAGGTGTATGACCCACTGGCCTGCAGAACTTCCTGGAATAGGTGGTGAAGTGTGTGTGGAGGGTCCTGCCCTGACTTGGAGATCCTCAGGGCAGCCCGTCCCTTCGGTAGGAAGAGTGGTCGCTGGGGGCACACAGTCCCGGCAGACCCCCACTGGTGTATGGATGGCTCGTTTCTGTTTACAGACCCTTATCCACCAGTTCATTCCTCTTCATAGTAGCCTTGAGTAGATGGAGTATTGTTACTGCCCAGATCGTATAGGCAATGATAATAAAAGTTGCCATTTACTGGATATTTTAAAAGTATGGCACACCAACATGTTGCAGTTCTTCCAAGAAAGAGTTAACACACGAGGCAACTCAGGCCCCAGAAGTAGCTCATTTAAGGTTGCACGGCTGCTACGTGGCCTCTCCGGGAGGGAAGGTGGGTCTCCTGACCCTGCAGTCCGGTGCTCTTGATCCGGTCTCAGCCTGGGAAAGGCTCCCAGGTCGGGGAGCGCGGGGGTGTGCGCACGCCTCAAAGGAGGGCTTTGCCTGGGCCACCGGCTAAAGCCCCACCCGGTCTCTGGGATCCGCAGGTGGTGTCGGGCGAGTTCAGCGAGGACAGCGAGGTGTACAACTTCACGCTGCATGCGGGCGACGAGCTCACGCTCATGGGCCAGGCGGAGATCCTGTGTGCCAAGACCACCAAGGAGCGCTCGCGCTTCACCACGCTGCTGCGCAAGCTGGGCCGGGCCGGGGCGCTGGCCGGGGTGGGAGGCGGCGGCCCCGGGGGTGCGGGGGCCGCGGGTGGCGGCGGCGGCGGCGCCAGGCCCGTCAAGGGCAAGATGCCCTGCCTCATCTGCATGAACCACCGCACCAACGAGAGCCTGAGCCTGCCCTTCCAGTGCCAGGGCCGCTTCAGCACGCGCAGCCCGCTGGAGCTGCAGATGCAGGAGGGCGAGCACACGGTGCGTGCCATCATCGAGCGCGTGCGGCTCCCCGTGAACGTGCTGGTGCCCAGCCGGCCGCCGCGCAACCCCTACGACCTGCACCCGGTGCGGGAGGGCCACTGCTACAAGCTGGTCAGCATCATCTCCAAGACCGTGGTGCTGGGGCTGGCGCTGCGCCGCGAGGGCCCGGCGCCGCTGCACTTCCTGCTGCTCACCGACACGCCGCGCTTCGCGCTGCCGCAGGGCCTGCTGGCCGGGGACCCGCGCGTGGAGCGCCTGGTGCGCGACAGCGCCTCCTACTGCCGCGAGCGCTTCGACCCCGACGAGTACTCCACCGCCGTGCGCGAGGCGCCCGCCGAGCTGGCCGACGACTGCGCCAGCCCGCGCCGCGCGCGCCTCTGCCTGTC
>NW_024417945.1:0-1060 GCF_014898765.1 Herpailurus yagouaroundi | reverse complement strand
GTCCCAGGAGGCCCCAGGTGCTGAAGCCAGAACACTTCAGCGGTCTCCCCGAAGGACTGAGTTCAGGGCACAATGGAGAGTGCCGGGCACGGTCAGACTCTGTTCTTCCAAGGCCACAAACTCTATGAGAGCCTGGTAGGGGAAGACTCGGGAATCCTCTCTGGCAGCTGCAACAGGCATGGGAAACGATATGGTGAGCTCCCAGATACCATACCAAGTGATCATGCAACCCTTCAGGACCCAAGGCGTATGGTGTTGTCAGACGTAGGGACTGGGTCCCCACGGGGAGAGAGCCTTAGCTAGGATTAGGGTTTGGTCCAGCGACGCCGCCAGGGCCAAAGCCACACTGATCCCGTAATCTCTCTCAAGCCCTGAAATGAGGGCCCATACGACGGGGCTGCTCAAGTATAGGTTTGGTTTTGAGGATGGCTGAGATTTCGGTGGAGGGTTCTGACACAGGGTAGGTTTAGGGTGAAGTTTAGATCCCAGGAGCTCCAGAGGACGAAACCACAGAAAGACAGTGGTCTCCCTGAAGGGCTAGGTTGAGGACACAAGGGAGGGTGCCGGTCAGGATCCGTCTTGGTCTGCCAAGGCCACACACGTGATTGGGCCCCTGGTCAAGGAGGCCTCCGGGAACCTCTTGGGCAGCTGCAGGCGGGCCTGGGAAACGAAATGGTGACCTTCCAGGCTCCATGCCGAGTCAGCCTGCACCGCTTCTGGACCCCAGGCGCGTGGTGTTGTCAGACCTTGGAAGTGGATCCACATGGGGACGGAGCTTTAGCTAGGGTTAGGGTTCGGTCCAGGGACGTCGCCAGGCCCGTAGCGACTCCACTCTCATGATCTCCCTCGAGGGCTGAAGTCAGGGCCCAGGCCAGAAGGCGACTCAATTGCAGGGATAGGGATCGAGACAGGTTTAGGTTTCGGGGGAGGGTTCCGGTTCCGTGTAGGGTTAGGGTTAGGGTTAGGTGCCAGGAGGCTCGAGGGGCAAAACCACAACAAGGCAGTGGTCTCCACGAAGGGCTGAGTTGAGGGCACAAGGGACGGTGCCGGTCAGGATCCT
>NW_024417944.1:0-1393 GCF_014898765.1 Herpailurus yagouaroundi | reverse complement strand
CTTTGTGCTCAGAATAACATTGCATCAAAATCTTTAATTTAAAAAAAACTATTAGAAATAAGAACAAACCTTGAAAAAAAACTAATTATTGAGGATATATTCTTCAGAAAGTAATTAATTATTCTAGCTGAAAAAGGCCAGCTCCTGCAGAATCTTAGCCCTACCCACATTTCCAAACTCCTCTTTCCACACTCTCTATTTTGCTGACATCTCTAATTACAGTGCCCTTTGTAATGTGAGCTACAAATGATGAGGTCGTTCTTGCCTCGGGGTTTTTGTCACTTCTGTTCCTTCTACTTGAAATTATTGTCCCAGATTACCAGATGGATTTTTTTCATATATCTACCTCAATTTGACTTCTTCAGAGACAATTTTCTCTGATAACTATGCAAGATAATTTTTTCAATGTAATCTGTTTTTTATTATTTTCCCTTAGTATAATGTCAAAATCTGACACTACATTGTATGTGAGCCTGTGTGTTTAATTTTTGTCTCCCTCTTGAATGTCAATTCTACAAGTATGGGTATTCTTTCTGCTTTATATGTTTATATGTCCTCAGTCCTTATGACAATGTCTGACATATAATATCAGTAAATATGGAAGGCTTGAAAGAAAGAATAGAGCTGGGATTCCAACAAGAGAGAGACTTTTATCAAATGTAAAAAATAATTAAATATGGCAAGGAATCATTGAAGCAAATTAAATACAGATCTGATCCAGTTCTAGAAAACTACCTTTTATTCTAAGTATTTTATTTTGCATTGATATTTTTAATTGCATTTTTCTTTACATTAATTTTTACATCTGGCATAATTTTTATATTCAAAACATTTATTTTTACAAAATTACTATTAACAAATGAGAAATATATTTTAAGAGAAACTGGGTGCCTGGGTGGCTCAGATGTTAAGCACCTAAGACATGGTTTTGGTTCAGGTCGTGATCTCACGGATCATGTATTCGAGTCCTGCATCAAGCTCTGTGCTGACAGTGTGTGGAGCCTGCTTGGGATTCTCTCTCTCCTTCTCTTTCTGCTCTTTTCCCACATGCACTCTCTCTCTCAAAAAAAAAAAAAAAAAAAAAAAACTTTTAAAGTTTTTTTTTTAAATTAGAGGAAACCATTTGTAATAGCACAGTGTCAAAGTATCTAGAAATAGTTATAAGAAGAATGTCCAAAATTTATATGATCAAATCATACTACTTTATTGAAAACCATTAAATTATTAAATAAATACATTTAACTTGAACGTGAAGAGAAACAAGTGTATTTTAAAATTGTTGGGGCGCCTGGGTGGCGCAGTCAGTTAAGCGTCCGACTTCAGCCCGGTCACCATCTCGCGGTCCGTGAGTTCGAGCCCCGCGTCAGGCTTTGGGCTGATGGCTCGGAGCCTG
>NW_024417943.1:0-3551 GCF_014898765.1 Herpailurus yagouaroundi | reverse complement strand
GCATCCATATTCATCAGGGATATTGGCCTGTAGTTCTCTTTTTTTACTGGGTCTCTGTCTGGTTTAGGAATCAAAGTAATACTGGCTTCATAGAATGAGTCTGGAAGTTTTCCTTCCCTTTCTGTTTCTTGGAATAGCTTGAGAAGGATAGGTATTATCTCTGCTTTAAACGTCTGGTAGAACTCCCCTGGGAAGCCATCTGGTCCTGGACTCTTATTTGTTGGGAGATTTTTGATAACCGATTCAATTTCTTCGCTGGTGATGGGTCTGTTCAAGCTTTCTATTTCCTCCTGATTGAGTTTTGGAAGAGTGTGGGTGTTCAGGAATTTGTCCATTTCTTCCAGGTTGTCCAATTTGTTGGCATATAATTTTTCATAGTATTCCCTGATAATTGTTTGTATCTCTGAGGGATTGGTTGTAATCATTCCATTTTCATTCATGATTTTATCTATTTGGGTCATCTCCCGTTTCTTTTTGAGAAGCCTGGCTAGAGGTTTGTCAATTTTGTTTATTTTTTCAAAAAACCAACGCTTGGTTTCGTTGATCTTCTCTACAGTTTTTTTAGATTCTATATAGTTTATTTCTGCTCTGATCTTTATTATTTCTCTTCTTCTGCTGGGTTTAGGCTGCCTTTGCTGTTCTGCTTCTATTTCCTTTAGGTGTGCTGTTAGATTTTGTATTTGGGATTTTTCTTGTTTCTTGAGATAGGCCTGGATTGCAGTGTATTTTCCTCTCAGGACTGCCTTCGCTGCGTCCCAAAGCGTTTGGATTGTTGTATTTTCATTTTCGTTTGTTTCCATATATTTTTTAATTTCTTCTCTAATTGCCTGGTTGACCCACTCATTCGTTAGTAGGGTGTTCTTTAACCTCCATGCTTTTGGAGGTTTTCCAGACTTTTTTCTGTGGTTGATTTCAAGCTTCATAGCATTGTGGTCTGAAAGTATGCATGGTATGATTTCAATTCTTGTAAACTTATGAAGGGCTGTTTTGTGACCCAGTATATGATCTATCTTGGAGAATGTTCCATGTGCACTCGAGAAGAAAGTATATTCTGTTGCTTTGGGATGCAGAGTTCTAAATATATCTGTCAAGTCCATCTGATCCAATGTCTCATTCAGGGCCCTCGTTTCTTTATTGACCGTGTGTCTAGATGATCTATCCATTTCTGTAAGTGGGGTGTTAAAGTCTCCTGCAATTACCACATTCTTATCAATAAGGTTGCTTGTGTTTATGAGTAATTGTTTTATATATTTGGGCGCTCCGGTATTCGGCGCATAGACATTTATAATTGTTAGCTCTTCCTGATGGATAGACCCTGTCACTATTATATAATGTCCTTCTTTATCTCTTGTTACAGCCTTTAATTTAAAGTCTAGTTTGTCTGATATAAGTATGGCTACTCCAGCTTTCTTTTGGCTTCCAGTAGCATGATAAATAGTTCTCCATCCCCTCACTCTCAATCTAAAGGTGTCCTCAGGTCTAAAATGAGTCTCTTGTAGACAGCAAATAGATGGGTCTTGTTTTTTTATCCATTCTGATACCCTATGTCTTTTGGTTGGCGCATTTAATCCATTTACATTCAGTGTTGTTATAGAAAGATATGGGTTTAGAGTCATTGTGATGTCTGTATGTTTTATGCTTGTAGTGATGTCTCTGGTACTTTGTCTCACAGGGTCCCCCTTAGGATCTCTTGGAGGGCTGGTTTAGTGGTGACAAATTCCTTCAGTTTTTGTTTGTTTGGGAAGACCTTTATCTCTCCTTCTATTCTAAATGACAGGCTTGCTGGATAAAGGATTCTCGGCTGCATATTTTTTCTGTCTAGCAAACTGAAAATCTCGTGCCAACTCTTTCTGGCCTGCCAAGTTTCAAAAGAGAGATCAGTCACGAGTCTTATAGGTCTCCCTTTATATGTGAGGGCACGTTTACCCCTTGCTGCTTTCAGAATTTTCTCTTTATCCTTGTATTTTGCCAGTTTCACTATGATATGTCGTGCAGAAGATCGATTCAAGTTACGTCTGAAGGGAGTTCTCTGTGCCTCTTGGATTTCAATGCCTTTTTCCTTCCCCACTTCAGGGAAGTTCTCAGCTATTATTTCTTCAAGTACCCCTTCAGCACCTTTCCCTCTCTCTTCCTCCTCTGGGATACCAATTATGCGTATATTATTTCTTTTTAGTGTATCACTTAGTTCTCTAATTTTCCCCTCATACTCCTGGATTTTTTTATCTCTCTTTTTCTCAGCTTCCTCTTTTTCCATAACTTTATCTTCTAGTTCACCTATTCTCTCCTCTGCCTCTTCAATCCGAGCTGTGGTGGTTTCCATTTTGTTATGCATTTCATTTAAAGCGTTTTTCAGCTCCTCGTGACTGTTCCTTAGTCCCTTGATCTCTGTAGCAAGAGATTCTCTGCTGTCAGCTATACTGTTTTCAAGCCCAGCGATTAATTTTATGACTATTATTCTAAATTCACTTTCTGTTATATTATTTAAATCCTTTTTGATCAGCTCATTAGCTGTTGTTATTTCCTGGAGATTCTTCTGAGGGGAATTCTTCCGCTTGGTCATTTTGGATAGTCCCTGGCGTGGTGGGGACCTGCAGGGCACTTCCCCTGTGCTGTGGTGTATAACTGGAGTTGGTGGGCGGAGCCGCAGTCAGACCTGATGTCTGCCCCCAGCCCACCGCTGGGGCCACAGTCAGACTGGTGCGTGCCTTCTCTTCCCCTCTCCTAGGGGCGGGATTCACTGTGGGGTGGGGTGGCCTGTCTGGGCTACTTGCACACTGCCAGGCTTGTGATGCTGGGGATCTGGTGTCTTAGCTGGGGTGGGTAGGCAAGGTGCACAGGGGCAGGAGGGGCAGGCTTAGCTTGCTTCTCCTTAGGTGATCCACTTCAGGAGGGGCCCTGTGGCAGCAGGAGGGAGTCAGATCCGCTGCCGGAGGTTTGGCTCCGCAGAAGCGCAGAGTTGGGTGTTTGCGCGGAGCGAGCAAGTTCCCTGGCAGGAACTGGTTCTCTTTGGGATTTTAGCTGGGGGATGGGCGGGGAAGATGGCGCTGGGGAGCGCCTTTGTTCCCCACCAAACTGAGCTCTGTCGTCCGGGGGCTCAGCAGCTTTCCTTCCCTTTGTCCTCCAGCCTTCCCGCTTTCTGAGCAGAGCTGTTAACTTATGACCTCCCAGACGCTAAGTCGCGCTTGCTGTCGGAACACAGTCTGTCAGGCCCCTCTGCTTTTTGCAAGCCAGACTCGGGGGCTCTGCTTGGCCGGCGAGCCGCCCCTCCGCCCCGGCTCCCTCCCGCCAGTCCGTGGAGCGCGCACCGCCTCGCCGCCCTTCCTACCCTCTTCCGTGGGCCTCTCGTCTGCGCTTGGCTCCGGCGACTCCGTTCTGCTAATCCTCTGGTGGTTTTCTGGGTTATTTAGGCAGGTGTAGGTGGAATCTAAGTGATCAGCAGGACGCGCGGTGAGCCCAGCCTCCTCCTACGCCGCCATCTTCCCTCTCCTATAAATCTTTAATAAAAGTTTTATGTAGCTTCATGGTAATAAATACCCTATTTTTAAAATAAA
>NW_024417942.1:0-2211 GCF_014898765.1 Herpailurus yagouaroundi | reverse complement strand
TTGTGCCACTTACTGAACTTGGGAAGTTGAACACCTAGTGATGTTCAATGTCGCCCTACTTGAACATTTGTTATTCAAAGCAGTTTGACACAGTTTTACAATGGACGTTTTGAAATGAAGCTTACTTTTCCAGAGAAGCATGTCGTATTTCAGCCCAAATCTGTACTTTTCCTTGCACTATCAGAGAGATCTTTGGCAGAAAGACTCCAGTCATGCAGCTGATTTTCATGCCTAAAGATCTTTGATGTAGCTGCAAGATGAATTTTGGGCCTAAGAATGCACTTCGCTTTCACAGCAAAGTAATATTAGTGAAACCCGCTTTCAATGAAATTTTACACTACACTCACAGAAACCAGTTTGTTCCAATTACTGAACTTTGGAAGTTGAACACCTCGTGATGTTCAATGTTGCTCTACTTGAAGGTTTGGTTTTGGAAGCAGTTTGACACAGTTTTATATAGGACGTTTTAAAGGAAGCTTACTTTTCCCAGATAAGCATTTAGTTTTTCAGCGCAAATGTGTACTTTTCCTCAGAGTATCAGTACGATTTTTGGCAGAAAGACTCCACTCATAGGGCTGGTTTTCATACCTAAAGATATTTGTTGTAGTTGCAAGTTGAGCTTGGGGACTAAGAATGCACTACACATTCCAAGCAAACTAAGCGTAAAACAGGCCTCTTCCAACAAAATGCTAAGCTCAATGTGGTAGGGTTAGGGTTAGGGATAGGGTTTAGGGAAAGTGTTAGGGTTAATGTTGTGTTTTAAGGATAGTGCTAGGGATGGGGTTAGGGTTAGGATTTTGGCCTAGTGTTAGGGTTAATGTTAGCGTTAAGGATAGTGGTAGGGTTAGGGTTGGGGTTAAGGGATAGTGTTAGACTAAGGGTTTAGGGATAGTTTTAGGTTTAGGGCTAGGGTTTAGGGATAATGTTAAGGTTAGGGTTAGGGTTGGTGTTAAGGGATAGTGTTAGGGTTAGGGTAAAGGTTAAAGGCTAGTGTTAGGGTTAGGGTTTAGGGATAGCTATAGGGTTAGGGTTTGGGTCTGGGTGAATCCTGGACAGGGTGGTCTGGATGGGAGTCAGTTGGTGCAGTGTCCCCTTAGTTCCCAGGTTCTTTCAGGTGTACCAGACTGCTTGCTACTGCAGCAAAAGGCGCAGTCAGTGGAGGATGGAAAGGGAAGAAGCGCAAGTAGTTTTTCAGCCAAAATCTCCGCTTTTTTCTTAGAATATCAGAAAGATCTTTGACAGAACGACTCCACGCATGGGGCTGCATTTCACGCCGAAAGATCTTTGTGGCAACTGCAAGTTGAGTTTTGGGCCTAAGAACGCACTACACTTTCAAAGCAAAGTCATACTAGGGAAACCCGCTTCCAACGAAAGTGTACAATACACTCACAGAAACCAGGTTGTTCCACTTACTGAACTTTGGAAGTTGAACATCTAGTGACGTTCAATGTTGCTCTACTTCAAAATTTGGTTTTGGAAGCTCTTTAACACTGTTTTACAATGGACGTTTTGAAAGGAAGCTTACTTTTCCCAAAGAAGCATGTAGTTTTTCAGCCAAAATCTGTCCTTTTCCTTGGAGTATCACAAAGATCTTTGGCAGAAAGACTCCACTCATGGAGCTGATTTTCATACCTAAAGATCTTTATTGTAGCTGCAAGTTGAGTTTTGGACCTAAGAATGCACTACACTTTCACAGCAAAAAAATACTAGAGAAACCCGCTTCCAACGAAATTTTACAGTACACTCACACAAACCAGTTTGTCCCACTAACTGAACTTTGGAAGTTGAACACCTAGTGATGTTCAATGTTGTTCTACTAGAACATATGGTTTTTGGAAGCAGTTTGACACAGTTTTACAATGGACGTTTTGAAATCAAGCTTACTTTTACCAGATAACCATGTAGTCTTTCAGCAAAAATCTGTATTTTCCTTGGAGTATCAGAAAGATCTTTGGCAGAAAGACTCCACTCATGGAGCTGATTTTCATGCCTAAAGATGTTTGTTGTAGCTGCCAGTTGAGTTTTGGGCCTAAGAATGCTCTACACTTTCTCAGCAAAGAAATACTAGGGAAACCCGCTTCCAATGAAATTTTACTATACACTCTGAGAAACCAGTTTGTGCCACTTACTGAACTTGGGAAGTTGAACACCTAGTGATGTTCAATGTCGCTCTCCTTGAAGATTTTGTATTGGAAGCAGTTTGACACAGTT
>NW_024417941.1:0-1521 GCF_014898765.1 Herpailurus yagouaroundi | reverse complement strand
TTCAGCCAGGTCACGATCTCGTGGTCCGGGAGTTCGAGCCCCGCGTCGGGCTCTGGGCTGATGGCTCGGAGCCTGGAGCCTGTTTCCGATTCTGTGTCTCCCTCTCTCTCTGCCCCTCCCCCGTTCATGCTCTGTCTCTCTCTGTCCCAAAAATAAATAAACGTTGAAAAAAAATAAAAAATAAAAAAAAAAAAAAAGTAAAAGCGCCACCACTACTCAATCCTGTCATCGACTTCTGGCTTTCCTGTCACGCCTACCTGGAGACTTTGCTATAAGCCACAGGCTAAAAGTAGGTGTTTAACAAAGACACACATCCTCAGAACCTCACTGAAAAGGACTGGTTACTCTTACCTATTGATAATTTAAGTAATGGATTCATAGGTACAGACTTCTAAGCTGACACCCCTTAGCCAACTACCAAATAGGTCAGGGGACTGAGTCATGACTTCCAGGACTCTTTCAATCCAGAAGCAGCAACTTTGTAAAAGCAGACTGAAGACCCAACATCCTGTGCAAAAAGTATTAATCACATGAACTGGAAAAAAAATTGATAAGGTGAATATAATTGTGGTTGTTTGGGGATATTATTTACCTACTTATTTATTGTATCTTGGTATTATTTTTAATGTTCTATTTTGTTACGGGTACATGATAAAGCCCTTTCTCTTTCTTCTTGCACTATCCCTAAACTTTAAATTTTTTTTAATGTTTTATTTATTTTTGAGAGACAGAGAGAGAGAGAGAGAAAGTATGGGCAGAGGACAGGCAGAGAGAGAGAGAGAGGGAGACACAGAATCCGAAGTGGGCTTCAGGCTCTGAGCTGTCAGCACAGAGCATGCCTAACTGATTGAACCACCCAGGCGCCCATCTCTAAACCAGGAGTTAGCAAACTGGTCCATGAGCCAAATCCAGCTCACCACAGGTCAGTCAACGGAAAGCCCATTGTTTACATATTGTCTATAGTTTCCTCCTGCTACAATGGCAGATCTGAGCACAAATCTTGCAACAGAGAGCCATGGCCCACAAACTGGAAACGTTTATTATCTGGTCCTGTACAGAGTTTGCTGATCCGGGTTTTAGACTATGCTTTTGCCAACTGAAATAAAACATTATTTAAATTATGTTTTGTCCTCACGGACACCTCAAAATTCAGAGACAAATACTTTACTAAGTCCCTTTGCTTTAAAAACACGAGAGTTTCCCAAGAGGTCAATAAGAGGTTCTTTTGGTTTGTTTTTTGGTTTTTGGTTTTTGGTTTTAAGCAGGATATGGTTAGGAAGTTAATTGCGTAAACAAAGCCATAGTTGAAGTCTCATACGAAAATACATCTCATTTAACGGGGTGTGATAAGCCCCTCATTGGGCAACAAGTGTGCTTCATATGTGGAATCAAAGCTCACAAAGCCCTCCCCAGAGACCATTCTGGCACGTTTTCTGTGGTTTTTGAGGTCCTGGAATTTTATATGGAAAAGAAAAATCATTTCCTGGCAAATCAGTACCTAGCAGATTGCTGGGGGGGGGG
>NW_024417940.1:0-1542 GCF_014898765.1 Herpailurus yagouaroundi | reverse complement strand
GCTCGGATTGAAGAGGCAGAGGAGAGAATAGGTGAACTAGAAGATAAAGTTATGGAAAAAGAGGAAGCTGAGAAAAAGAGAGATAAAAAAATCCAGGAGTATGAGGGGAAAATTAGAGAACTAAGTGATACACTAAAAAGAAATAATCTACGCATAATTGGTATCCCAGAGGAGGAAGAGAGAGGGAAAGGTGCTGAAGGGGTACTTGAAGAAATAATAGCTGAGAACTTCCCTGAAGTGGGGAAGGAAAAAGGCATTGAAATCCAAGAGGCACAGAGAACTCCCTTCAGACGTAACTTGAATCGATCTTCTGCACGACATATCATAGTGAAACTGGCAAAATACAAGGATAAAGAGAAAATTCTGAAAGCAGCAGGGGATAAACGTGCCCTCACTTATAAAGGGAGACCTATAAGACTCGTGACTGATCTCTCTTTTGAAACTTGGCAGGCCAGAAAGAATTGGCACGAGATTTTCAGTGTGCTAGACAGAAAAAAGATGCAGCCGAGAATCCTTTATCCAGCAACTCTGTCGTTTAGAATAGAAGGAGAGATAAAGGTCTTCCCAAACAAACAAAAACTGAAGGAATTTGTCACCACTAAACCAGCCCTACAAGAGATCCTAAGGGGGACCCTGTGAGACAAAGTACCAGAGACATCACTACAAGCATAAAACATACAGACATCACAATGACTCTAAACCCATATCTTTCTATAATAACACTGAATGTAAATGGATTAAATGCACCAACCAAAAGACATAGGGTATCAGAATGGATAAAAAAACAAGACCCATCTATTTGCTGTCTACAAGAGACTCATTTTAGACCTGAGGACACCTTTAGATTGAGAGTGAGGGGATGGAGAACTATTTATCATGCTACTGGAAGCCAAAAGAAAGCTGGAGTAGCCATACTTATATCAGACAAACTAGACTTTAAATTAAAGGCTGTAACAAGAGATGAAGAAGGACATTATATAATAGTGACAGGGTCTATCCATCAGGAAGAGCTAACAATTATAAATGTCTATGCGCCGAATACCGGAGCGCCCAAATATAGAAAACAATTACTCATAAACACAAGCAACCTTATTGATAAGAATGTGGTAATTGCAGGGGACTTTAACACCCCACTTACAGAAATGGATAGATCATCTAGACACACGGTCAATAAGGAAACAAGGGCCCTGAATGAGACATTGGATCAGATGGACTTGACAGATATATTTAGAACTCTGCATCCCAAAGCAACAGAATATACTTTCTTCTCGAGTGCACATGGAACATTCTCCAAGATAGATCATATACTGGGTCACAAAACAGCCCTTCATAAGTTTACAAGAATTGAAATCATACCATGCATACTTTCAGACCACAATGCTATGAAGCTTGAAATCAACCACAGAAAAAAGTCTGGAAAACCTCCAAAAGCATGGAGGTTAAAGAACACCCTACTAATGAATGAGTGGGTCAACCAGGCAATTAGAGAAGAAATTAAAAAATATATGGAAACAAACGAAAATGAAAATACAACAATCCAAA
>NW_024417939.1:0-1357 GCF_014898765.1 Herpailurus yagouaroundi | reverse complement strand
GTGCTAGACAGAAAAAATATGCAGCCGAGAATCCTTTATCCAGCAAGCCTGTCATTTAGAATAGAAGGAGAGATAAAGGTCTTCCCAAACAAACAAAAACTGAAGGAATTTGTCACCACTAAACCAGCCCTCCAAGAGATCCTAAGGGGGACCCTGTGAGACAAAGTACCAGAGACATCACTACAAGCATAAAACATACAGACATCACAATGACTCTAAACCCATATCTTTCTATAATAACACTGAATGTAAATGGATTAAATGCGCCAACCAAAGACATAGGGTATCAGAATGGATAAAAAAACAAGAGCCATCTATTTGCTGTCTACAAGAGACTCATTTTAGACCTGAGGACACCTTTAGATTGAGAGTGAGGGGATGGAGAACTATTTATCATGCTACTGGAAGCCAAAAGAAAGCTGGAGTAGCCACACTTATATCAGACAAACTAGACTTTAAATTAAAGGCTGTAACAAGAGATGAAGAAGGACATTATATAATAGTGACAGGGTCTATCCATCAGGAAGAGCTAACAATTATCAATGTCTATGCGCCGAATACCGGAGCACCCAAATATATAAAACAATTACTCATAAACATAAGCAACCTTATTGAGAAGAATGTGGTAATTGCAGGGGACTTTAACACCCCACTTACAGAAATGGATAGATCATCTAGACACACGGTCAATAAAGAAACAAGGGCCCTGAATGAGACATTGGATCAGATGGACTTGACAGATATATTTAGAACTCTGCATCCGAAAGAAACAGAATATACTTTCTTCTCGAGTGCACATGGAACATTCTCCAAGATAGATCATATACTGGGTCACAAAACAGCACTTCATAAGTTTACAAGAATTGAAATCATACCATGCATACTTTCAGACCACAATGCTATGAAGCTTGAAATCAACCACAGAAAAAAGTCTGGAAAACCTCCAAAAGCATGGAGGTTAAAGAACACCCTACTAACGAATGAGTGGGTCAACCAGACAATTAGAGAAGAAATTAAAAAATATATGGAAACAAACGAAAATGAAAATACAACAATCCAAACGCTTTGGGACACAGCGAAGGCAGTCCTGAGAGGAAAATACATTGCAATCCAGGCCTATCTCAAGAAACAAGAAAAATCCCAAATACAAAATCTAACAGCACACCTAAAGGAAATAGAAGCAGAACAGCAAACGCAGCCTAAACCCAGCAGAAGAAGAGAAATAATAAAGATCAGAGCAGAAATAAACAATATAGAATCTAAAAAAACTGTAGAGCAGATCAACGAAACCAAGAGTTGGTTTTTTGAAAAAATAAACAAAATTGACAAACCTCTAGCCAGGCTTCTCAAAAAGAAA
>NW_024417938.1:0-15440 GCF_014898765.1 Herpailurus yagouaroundi | reverse complement strand
CACTGGGTGTTGTATGGAAACCAATTTGACAATAAATTTCATATATTAAAAAAAAAAGAAATGGCATGAGGGCATTTTAGGGGTGATGGAACTATTTTCTATCATGGCTGTGGTTGCGGAACCACTACTCTGTGCATTTGTCAAAACTCAGAACCACAGAGTGAATTTTACTGCGTGTAAATAAATTTAAAAAAAAAATCAATGAAGGGAATGTAGGGGAATCTTGGCTCTGCTCCTCCTTGTTGTGTGAACTGGGTAACTTACGCATGCTCTCTGAGCCTCAGCTTTCTCACCTGTAAAGTAGGATTAGTAATAGTACTTCAGGTCTAGTGTGGACTAAATGAAACAGCACTCCATACATGCTAATTGTGACTATAATTTCATTTCTCCTTGTTAACACTGAACCCCATGAGGGCTCCATTGGGGAGGATCCATTTCCCTTTCCTTGACTGCATATTTATGCTCACCTGGTATATTACAAATACCAATGCCTGGGTTTCCCCAAAAGATACTGATTTAATTGAACTGGGGTGAGGTCTGGGCACACAATTTTAAAAAGCTCCCAAGTGATTCTAGTGGTCACCCAGGGTTGAGAATCCCAGGCAAGCACATTACAAATCCCACCTCTGCATCCTCACTTTGGCCTCTAGTCTGGCCCTGCCAGGCTTTGGGGCCCACCCAGGGCTTTCCCTAAGTACTAACCCACAGGCTCCAGCAGTAACCGCCTCCCCCCGACCCCCAGCCCCTATCCCCAGCAGGGGCCTGGGGCCACTTCCCCTGGGTGGGATTATCTAGGGGCCAGATGCAACATGTTATTGGCTGTTCTTTTCGCTTTTAATTCTGGAATAATTTCAAGATTATATAAAATTTCAAGAATAGTTAAAAAATCTCCTGCACTTTCCACAACTTCACCAAACCTCACGTTCGTGACATTAGACTATGAAATTCTTACTCTTTGGCTCTAGTTCTCCTCCCCACCCACTTATCTTTTCAAATTGTTATTTTGAATAGTTAAAAGAGTTATATTTATTTAGTACAGGTGTTCCTCTGCACTTGGTTTGAATTTTGACAGTGGGGACTTTGTGTCCTTGTTGACTTTGCCCAACTTCTCCATTCTATCCCAGAGCCGGTAGGTTGGTGGGCTTTTGCATTTTGCTGAGTGCCTGAAACTGAGCTGGGTGGAGGCCTGTGGGCCCGCCCCCCGCCGGGGACCCTCCCCCCCCCCCGTTGGGCCCCCCCCCCCCCCACGCTGCTCCGTCTGGCCTGCACTCACGATGCGAATCTTGTTCCGTGCTTGCCTCTGTGACCCTGAGAGAGTCAGACCATCTGCGACGGTGGACCTCCCCGCGGACACCTGCCCAGGGCCAATCCACTGAGCAGGATGGGGAGCCCACGCCCACCTTACCATGACCGGGAAGATGATGGCGGCCATCGTGGACTTGAGGATCCAGAGCACCGCCAGGCAGAGTATTTGCACCAGGGTGAAGAGGTGGATTCGGCGCAGGGGCACGTGCCGCAGAAAGGCGTGGTCTGGCTGGTGCTTGGCTGGCATCAGGAAGAGCTTGCAGCGTTCCCAGAACTGTTGAGAGTGCAAGGCTCAGCCAGGTGGTGGGGACACCTTGAGTGAGGTGGCCTTGCTGGGAGCTTGGGACTGGGGGAAAGGGTGCTGCGGCAGGGTCTCATAGAAGGTAGACCCTCGTCGGTACTAAGGACGCACCGGAGGCTACTGGAGGTCTGGGAGGGGGGCCTGAGCCCTGCCCGAGGAGCGGGCCATAAATGAAAACTATGCACATTCAAGGAAAATGCAACTAATTGCAACACAAACTATCCAAGACATCTGGTGCATCACGGTAAATAAAGAACAAAACAAAATGTTTTCTTCCGCCTGAGTTGCCTTAGAGAAGAGAGAGATGTAGTGAAATGCTCATTGGAGTCAGACCCATCAGGGTTTTGAATCCTGAGCCTATTTGCTCATCTGTAAAATAGGTAACACAGCACCTATTTATATAGATTTCACTATAGAAGACCTATAAAGTGCCCGATATAGTTATTTTACTTGGCACACAGTAAATGGCAGTATCTTTATCACCATTATTCTTCCACGGTGCTGGGAAAGCAAGCACTTGGGGTTTGGGCAACATGGCAGCTGACTTCCATCCGATCAGCCTGGCGGTGGTTGGAGTGGGGAGAACCTTACCTGGATGCCATTCAGGGAGGCCACGCCCATGTAGAGGAAGACTCCATACAGCACGGGCAAGGGGATGTACTGAAATGAGACAGGGATGTGGAGCTTTGGACCCGGCTTCTGCCAGGGGCAGGCTGTTGGCTGCCCTCTTCTGCACGACAGTGCCTGCCAAGTCACAGGCAGCCTGGCCTCCCTCAGCTTGCCCCTCGCCATGGAGGAGTGGGATGTTCTGGGGAACTGAGCCTCTGAGCACTGATCTGGAGCCAGTGTCATGGGAAGGGCTGACCTGCCCCCTTCTTTCTGTGCAGCTGCTCTTCCAGCCTGGCTGCCCTCTTTTGGTCCCTGCAGAAGCCATGTGCTTTGGCTGAAGACACACCTTCTGGAACATGGGAAAGCTCCATAGAAAGCCCCCTGTTTATTCTTGTCAGCTTCTTTCCACTTCCAGCCCCAGCGGAAGACTGCCTCCCACCCCAAAAAAGCTGCATTGCTCTGGGAACCTTTAGTGAGCTGACCCACATTAGCAGAGAGTACCTGCTGACTAACAAAAATCATATACCACACACAATTGGATTTTAAAAAGAAGCAGAACAGATATGTATATGGTTTGGTGGCATCTTTCCTTCCAGTCATGCTCATAGGTAGTTTGTTAGCTTTTTAAAAAATGGGATCATACATATCATTCACACTGTTCTACAGACATCATTATGACTCTTTAGAAGCTTTTGAGGTATTTCTCTACTGTCTAAGCTGTGTTTCTGCTTCTTTCATCCTTCCCTTTATCTGCCCCTTGGGCTTACCATTGGGAACAAGACTCTGCCTCGATTCCAGGGTTGTCATATTGGAACATGTGGCAGAACACAAGTCCTGTACCCAACTTTTAGATGCCATTTAGGATGTCCATAAATCCAACCGAATAAATAACCGCTCTTTTAAAATAAATTGGGCATATCTAAAATAAATTAGACTTGGTTCAGTTTTTAAACACAAACTATGATTTGGACCTATAAAGCATAAACTTTAATTCAAGACATTGATCTTAAAGTAAAGAAGGGAAACCTGGGCCATTGCATCATTCCATTTGTACATGGCTTATAAGATTTTTGCCTAATTACGAAACAAAAAAAAAAAAAAACCTTTCCATGAACAACACTGTCCTAATCATTTTCAAAGTGTGGGAGCAATTGAGGGAGAAATAAAATCTTAAATAAAAGACTTAGCTACTGTCTGTAGTAACACAAATTTAGATGGCTTAAAACTTCCCTGTGTGAAAACCACATCAAACAGGAGAACTGGGCTAACTCTTAGATAATTTGCAGTTACCAGTGTCTGGTCCTAAAGTCCCCTATCAACCCTAGTAAATTATCTCCTGTCCTGTCACTTGTAAGCTCAAACAGCTTTCTTGGCAAATCCCAAAGGCCCATGACATCACACTCTGGCCAGTGATGGGCTGTGATCTAAAATTCTATATTAGCACAAATATTCCTTGGATGCCCAAAGACAGGTTCTTTTCAAGTATTAATGAAACAGTACAGTGACAAAAAAAATAAAAAAAAAAAAAATAAAAAAAAAAAAGGTGCCTCTAGGGTCCACTTTCTACCCTCTATTGGAGGAGTCAACAATGATCACAAACGTAAGACATCACAGCCCTCCCATATAATTTGAGGCTGAGACCATGAGAACAACTCATGGAGCTCAGAGGGAGAGCTACTGATATGGTCTAGGCTCCCCTGAGGCAGACTTCTGAAATCTACAGTACTGAACAGTAGTGGCAAGGTGCAAGCAAAACAAAACCTGAAACAAGACAAACCTTCAGGGTTTGGGATGGACTGAGTAAATCATTTATGCTGCCTGTCAGATAACATGGCCTCCTCATCCCCCAGAGCCCTTGTGTGGCAAGATAACCAAAGATTTGCATATTGGTGTTGAAAGGGCTGAAGATTAACACCAGTCCTCTAGCAGTAAAAATCACTGTCTAAAATTAGTATACATCCACCAAGGGGGAGATTTCATTCCTTAGTGCTCAAAGTGTAGTCTTTGGACCAATGTTATTGGAATGACCTGTGAACTTGTTAAAAATGCAGAGTTTTAGGGGCGCCTGGGTGGCGCAGTCGGTTGGGCGTCCGACTTCAGCCAGGTCACGATCTCGCGGTCCGTGAGTTCGAGCCCCGCGTCGGGCTCTGGGCTGATGGCTCAGAGCCTGGAGCCTGCTTCCGATTCTGTGTGTCTCCCTCTCTCTCTGCCCCTCCCCCGTTCATGCTCTGTCTCTCTCTGTCCCAGGAATAAATAAACGTTGAAAAAAAAAAAAGCAGAGTTTTGGGTCTCACCCAGACCTCCTGAATAAGTATCTTTTTTTTTATTTAAAAAAAATTTTTTTTAACGTTTATTTATTTTTGAGACAGAGAGAGACAGAGCATGAATGGGGGAGGGTCAGAGAGAGAGGGAGACACAGAATGTGAAACAGGCTCCAGGCTCTGAGCAGGCAACACAGAGCCCGACGCGGGGCTCGAACTCACGGACTGCGAGATCGTGACCTGAGCGTCAGGCGTTCAACCGTCTGAGCCACCCAGGCACCCCCTCAGTATCTTTTTTAAAAATTAAGTTTCAATTTTAATTCCAGTGTGGTTAACATACAGTATTATAATAGTATCTTTCTTTAACAAGATTCCCAGGTGATTTTTATACACATTAAAATTTGAGAAGCCTTTAGAGCAGAATTCTACTGGATGAACTGGTACAAAGGTAGAGTTAATAACCAACTTAGAAACATTGATAAAAATAGAAACACCGATAACTAGGATCCTTTAAAATTTGCAGCACCCAGGAGACCTCTCCTCTTTTGGCTACATAAACAAGAATTAAAGATCTCAACTCAAGTATGTTTTGGGTAGATAGCCCTCCAGTATAAGTTCTCCGAGGCTGATAGGTACTCAGCTATGCCTAATTTGACAGGCACGGGCAAACATAGAGTTGCAGAAAATTAAGTAAGCTTTATGGAAAATTTTTCTTATTGGAAGTAAATGCTGGGATTAAATCTAGGACCTCAGATCTGGGTTAAGTCATAGTTTTCTTGAACTGGTTATACAGAATATCTCTTCTTTCACCTAAATTTAATGTAGTATTTAGTACTGGTGTCAGCTAGTGATAATGCTTTCATCACTTAACCAATTGTTTTGAAAGCCTATCTCTTTTTTCTGTTGCTGTTGTTAGAGATGATTTTCTTTTGCTTGGTTAAGATGGAAGACTCTTGAATAAGATAGTTGTCAGGTTGTGATGGGGAAGGTCTGTCTCAAAGACACTCTTCAGCTCTCATTCCCAGGAGCCGTTTTGGGTGGAATCAGTCTCTGAAGAAGTGTGTGTAAAGTTGTTGGCTTCCTCTGAAAGCCTATGTTCATAAAAAAGTACAAAACTATAAATAAAATAAAACAAAACAAAAAGGTATGTACCTTAATACAATCAAATGAGAAATCCTAAATCTTATGATCAAGAAAAATCTAGATAGGTCTTCTCTGTTATAAAATGTATCAAATAGATTAATTGGTGGTGAATAAAATGATATTGTATTTTTTCCACTCTTACTATAAAAGAACTTGGGTAGGACTTTTCAGATCATTTTGTCATTGAACACAATGATGATACCAGAGCTTTTGGAGCTCTGTAGACTCGTGGAAACTTTTCCATGATGGCCAGAGTAATAATGAACATTGCCCCATATTTGACTTCAGAATAAACCAAGCCTGGCGACACTCTGGTCATGGACTTGTGGCCTCCAGAACTGTAAGAAAGTAAGTGTTGTGTATGCTTTCTAGTCTGTGGAATTGTGTTATGGTAGCAAATGAATACAACAGGTGAGTTGCTGAATTGGACAGACAGAGACATCTGAGCAGAAAGAGACTGTTCTGGGGACCCAGGCTCTGAATATATTCCCATTTGATTTCATCTCTTCCAATTGGTCTGGAGGGACATGAGCAAAAGGAGCTTCCAACTATGTGGGGAAAAATCAGTTATGTTCCCAAGAGATGTAAGAAGAGGAGCAGAGAACAGGCCGCAAGATAATCTATAAAAGGCTTCCCTCTGTAAGTTTTAAACTTCAGAAAATGGGTGAGCAAAGAGGCATCTAGTGAGCCATAAATCACAACATGGAAAACATAACCTGCTTGGGAAGCTCTGATCCAAGCAAGGATGGAACTTGGCCAAACTTTCTGAGGGAAGAATGCCCTCCAGAAAGGTGGAAAAGATCAGTGAGGTTTGCCTGGTGCCGATTATAAGCAATGCAACATTCCAGAAAACAAGGATGATGATGAAATATCTCTTTGGGTCCTTCCTTTTTAGGGTTCATGTGGCGACCCTCTCCCCAACTCAGGCATCAAGTCAGTGCCTTCTCAGGTGGCTAGGGCTCTGAGACAGGGTATAGAGCCTTACCTTCAGGATAGGAGCCAGGAAGACAGAGATGCCCGTCAGGATGAAGACAATGGTGCCAGTCACTCTTTGTTCCCTGGAAGAGAAGGGCACACGGTCACGGTGGACTGGGAGATGCCCCATCACCATCCTAGCCCTTTGGCCCTCCGTGTGCACCTAAAGGTTGTGTCCAAGGCCCTAGCCTCTGTCTTGTTTCCCCATTCCAGAGAATAAACCTGCTGCCTGGGCCCAGCTGGCAGGTACATGGGAGGAGAGGAGCCCTGACCAAGGCAGTTTGTAGGGGCATTTGGGAGGTTGCCCAGTGCAGTGACTAACAGTGGAGGTACTTGAGCCAGACTGACTTGGATGTGTAGTTAAGTGGCATCAGGAAAGGCCCTAAATGTCTTCAGCCTCAGCAAAAGAAAGATAATGACAACTGCCTTGGGAGTTGCTGTGAGAATGAAATGGGATATACATTGCTTATTATCCCTGCCGTTTGATTGTAATAAGATGTTACATTTGTAGGGCATGACTAAGAGGAATCGGAGGAAGGGGGCCTGGCTGCTGGCTGCTGGAATCAGAGGAAGGGGGCCTGGCAGAGCAGGTATGTTTTCCTGAGTGCCCAGGCCCAGGCCCAGGCACAACCCAAGTGGGAACTGAGGACTGGGGGGCAGATTGTTCAGGCCCAGTCCTCTAGGGCTCAGGGGTCCAGGAGGGACCCCTGCCCTGACCAGAGAAGGCTCACCCCAGGGAAGCTGGGTAGCCCAGGTATGCTACGGTAGTGAGGAGAGACTTTTTGAACAGCCAGTGTCTGGTGTGGGCTCACCCCAGAGCCCCTAAGAGGCACATGCCTGCCTGTAACAGGTATGGGATTCACATGGACTTGAGAGAAGGAGGATTGAGGGAATGGAAGTGATAGGCCATGGGCCACAGTCTAGGGAGTGGCAGTGGTCCTGGGAAGACTCTCTGGATGAATGGGAATTGGGTAGGACCTGTACCCACAAGAGGGGTTGGGAGACAGTGGTAGTGGGGGTCTTAAAGAAGAGGAGACAAAAGGACAGGTCAGAGGGGAATGTGGAGACATTGAGTAGCCTATGCAGGTGAGTGGTCAGTGTGCATACAGACTGTGGTGGGATACTGCTTGCAATCCATTACCAAAAAAACACTACTTAGAACTGAATTTTTGTCTCCTTCCTCTCTCCCTCAGGAATATTACTCCCATCCTTGCAGTTCCTGGGTTGCCCAAGCAGGGCCCTTTTAGCCCAGATACCTCGATGGTGAAAAAAAAAAAAAAAAAGCAACATCTGCTTCCCTTCTCCCAAAATCAATACCCCTGCTCAGGCGGTCCCGTCACTGCTCCCCACCTACCTGACCCCCAGAAACTGGGGCTGCTCCCCAGGGGCACTGGTCTCCGTCTCCATCTTGAGGCTGTCGATGTGGGCGATGGAGATGACCGTGGCTGCCACATACCAGGGGAGCCCCATGAAAGAGCACAGGGCCATGAGGATGCCCACCCAAAACAGGTCCAGATGGTAGCCAGCAGCCTTCTGCATGGGGCAGGGGGAGGGTTGGTATGGGGTGAGGGAGATAGAAATCTCCCCAAAGCAGCCATTTTGCGGAACATGGTTCAAAGGCTCCCCTCAGCATTCAATAGGTACTCTTAGGGTGCTGCTACCCTGTAGTGTTCAGGCCTCCCCAACCCCAGGGTTTGCTGAGCCAGGGAAGGGACACAGGAAGGTGAGGAGAGGGGTGTTCAGGCTTGGAGAGGCCTTGGGCTTGGGTCCTTGGGAAGAAGTTTTCCTACCAGTGGCCATAATATCTCTGTAGTTCTTGAGTAAGAGGCCTTGGCTGGGGTAGGTCTTGGGATGGGGGAGAGGGTAGCCCAAATCTCCTCAAACCCAGAGGCAGGGAGGGAGTTGCAGAGGCCAGGAGGGCTTAGGATTCTCTTCTGCCTCATGGTTCTAGGTCAAAATTTCCTGTTAGGATCTGCTCAGACTCCCAAGTTCCTGTCAGGAAGCATGGAGCCAGAAGGTTACTTTGGGAGAAACAAGGAGCCTGTGCCCAGTAGCCCACCCTGGGCTTGGTCCTGATCCTTGGATCAAGTCACCCTGGCTCTGGTGGCCTTACCTACATCTGGAGGTCACATTTCCCTACACATGCACCAGAGCTCCACAGTCTTCTGACCTCATATCTTGTTTCGTAAATGGCCTCAAATTTTGACAGAAGCACCATCTTCCTTCTTTTTCCTTCTGACTTTGTGGGAAGAAAGAAGTGGTGTTCCTGCTCCTAGCACCCGCCTCACCCTCAGCTTGTTCTCCTTCCGGTTGACTATGACAGCTGTGATCTGCTGGTCCATGAAGATCAGGATGGTCACCAGCAGGGCAGGCAGGATGCTCGCCAGGTACACCCACCACGGGTTCTTCCCAAAGGGGGCCACGAACCAACCTCGGTCAGGCCGCGTAGGCTGAGCGGAACAAATGGAAAGGGCACTTTCCTCTCTCCTTTGTCCCAGTGCACTTGCTGTCTGGGGCCCCACTCTCCCTGCCCTCCCACCCCCGACCTGGGGTGCTTTTTGAGTGCAATCTTTTCCTTTCAAGATGTTAGGCACCTGCGACTTTAAAGAGACCATGGAGGCAGATAGGCTTGGGAAGGACATGGTGTCTGCTGAACTAAGATCACTGGGGGCAGCCGCCCTGAGATTGGTTGGGAATGGGGAGGTGCAGAGCCAGAGGCTGCCGGGAAAGAGCTTGCAGTCACTAACTGCAAGATAACAAGAAGCGAGAATGAGACCCAACAGGCAAGAATACAGAGCCTGACGCTTCTGCCTCTCCTCTGAGTCACCTGTCTGGGGAGCATTATAGGATGCTCTGTAAAACACCAAACATTAATTCAGACTTGCATATTAAGAATGAGGGATTAAAACTGAGAATAAACTGAGGGTTGATGGGGAGTGGGAGGGAGGAGAGGGTGGGTGATGGGCATTGAGGAGGGCACCTGTTGGGAGGAGCACTGGGTATTGTATGGAAACCAATTTGACAATAAATTTCATATTTAAAAGAAACAAGGGATTATCTGTGCAGGGGCTGGGCTGAAATTTATCTTTTGTTTTATCTAAGAGAAAGAGGTACTTTCTGTGTTTAAATTACTTTAGGAGCCCTGAAGTAATACCGAGGAGGTCAAGCCCTCAAAGGCAGGGAGGGTCAGTTCTAGAACCTCCAAGCCCAGTGCAGGTGGGTGGTGCTCCTTGTGAGGGAGCAGGGCTTGAGTTTAGCCATGAGCAAATACCAACTCAGGACTGACTGGGACTTTGTGCAGCAGTGATTCTCAAACTGGCAGTTTCCAGAAAGCCATGGACGGCTTATTAAAGTGCAGAACTCTGGGTCCCACTCCCAGACCTTCTGATTCCACAGGTCTGGGGTGGGGCTGAGAATATGTATTTCTAGTAAGTTCCCAGGTGATAATGTGATATTAGTCTGGAGACCACACTTTGAGAATCGGAATTCTAAGGGATCATTTTCAATAGACCCCAGGTGGCCCTGCTTATAGACTGCCTGAGCCATGGGATTGTAGACCCTTAAATGGAAATCAGGGGGGGCTTCTGCCAGGCTGGTGGGTGGGTTTCAGTACCCTCTCCTTTCAGTGGCTACACTGCAACATTTCACTGTGAATAAGTCCCCAGCCTACCATCTCAAGGGACCCCCCCACCGTCCCCCCCCCCATCCCCGCCCCACTGCCGAGGCTGTGGGGAGGAAGGGCGGAGCATACACAGAGAACCCACAAGTCGCTTGGCTAAGAGTATATGAAAGTTTGATCAGCATAGAGGGGAAAATCACTGCAGCTGGTGGGCAGGCAAAGTTAATGCCTGGAGCAGGAGCCAGGAGCAAACCTTGATGACGCTGGGCACATGCAGCTTGGGGGTTGCCAGACCAAAACAGGCATCAATTCCACAGAACAGGAGGATGGAGAAGATAATGGAAAAGTCTGCTACCAGAGCCCGAACCTGCAGAAAGGAGATGGACAAGTGAATGAAGCACCCTCCTGCTTCCTGAAGGACTGAGTCCTCCAGCAGCACAAGAACGGTTAAGAACTTGGGCTCTGAAGTCAGCAGACCTAGGTTCAAATCCTGGCTGCGCCCTTGCCAGCTGTGTGACCTTGGGGAAGCATATCGTCTCTTGGATTCTCACTTTCCTCATCTGCAAAATGCAGATAATGACAGCACCTACCACATAGACATAAGTGAGCGCTGACACATTCAGAGGGCTTTGCATACATTAGTGAAAGTGGGAAGTATTATATCCACATGGCATGGTAGCCATCGCTGAAGATATTTCCTGGTATGACAGTCTGAACTCATAAGGGGTGGTGAGGGCAAGGCTAAACTCTAATGGAAATCCTAGCTCCTGAGAATGTGTGGCACATTGCTGTACTGCCACCTGGGCTGGGAGGGAGCTCCTCGGTTCTGCTGGGGACCCCTGTCTGCTCTCAGACCTTCTATCCATGAGAAGTCCTTACCCTCTTGCTCCGTCTCAGGATGCCCATACTAGACCAGGTTCCTGACCTCACCCCCCTGCCCCCTGACCAATGTCTACACTGCCACCTTGTCTGTATCTCTTCAGAGGTAGCAGTTTCCAGAGAACAATAGGGAAAGAAGTTAGGAAGGGCAGGGGCAGGCGATGGATGACGCATTGAATGCATTCCCTATACCCCCTACTCTTCTTTAAAATTGTTAGTAAAATAACATATACAATTAATTAAAAACCCACGGAGTGTAGAAAGCAAAGTCCCTTATGCACCTGTCCTCATTTCAGATATATCCATATGTCTGCTTGATTTTAGTTGTTCTGGTGATTTCCTCCATGTCATTATCTAATATGCTATACTTTTGGGGTGCCTGGGTGGCTCAGTCTGTTAAGCGTCCGACTTTGGCTCAGGTTATGATCTCACTGTTCATGAGTTCAAGCCCCACTTCGGGCTCTGGGCTGACAGCTCAGAGCCTGGAGCCTGCTTAGGATTCTGTGTCTCCTTCTCTCTCTGCCCCTCCCCAACTCATACTCTGTGTGTGTATCTCTCTCTTAAAAAAAATAAAAAATAAAAACATTTAAAAAACTTAATATGCTATACTTTTATATTTTGATTTACTAATTTAAAGCATCATCTATTGATAAAGATTTAGCTTACTTGCAACCATCCTTCCTGCCCTTTCCTCATTCCCAAGCTTTGCAAGTTATTTTTAACCTCTTTCTATGGGTTTCCTTTGTACTTCCAAGTTATAAAATTAAACCTCTCTTTCCGCTGACTTTGCCAGTCCCTCTCATGCTCCATCATGTGAGGCTAGCTGCCCCCACCCCACCATCCTCTTCCATCTGTGACTCCTCCATGTTGGTCTTCACATTGTCAAGGCTGAGAACAATCATACTGTCTTCCATAAACATATGTTTTTTTGTGTTTTATCTGTGAATTGATTCTAAAAGTTGAAAATCAATAACAGCTTAATATTACTACAAGCAGATAAAATATTGGTCGTGGCAGAACCAAGCAGTATGCACATTTACAACTCTCTTTCTGCAATACTCCCAACATCCAGATCAAAAAGTTATTAAGTTAAACCATATGAATTTGCCATTTTTTAATAGGGTAAAGCAGTCCAATGCAGGCCATAAACTAGGTCTAACCTAGTATGAAGGTATATATAATAAACAGCTGTGAACTCTACCTTAAAAATGAAAATATAGCCATTCAGTCGATGCCTCTCTGTCATCCAGTGGCATCCCTGTCCCTGCTCTCTAGACAGATCCACTGCTCTGAATTTGGATTTAATTATTTCCATGAATGTCTTTATACTTTTACTAAATATGTATGCAGCCCTAAACAAAATATGACATTTTTTTTAATAAATAAAATGTGCTAAACAATTTTTTTAAAGTAAGCTCTATGCCCAATGTGGGGCTTGAACTCATCACCACAAGATCAAGAGTCACATGCTCTACCTACTGAGCTGGTCAGGAGGAGCCCCCAGCACGTTTAAAAATTTTACATAAATGGTTTCATATTATTTGTAATATTCTGCAGTTTGCTTTCTTTGCTCAACCTTGTGTTGGAGCTATTTTTCCTTATGGATACATGTGGTTGTAGTCTATGTGTATGCATTGCTGCTTTATGTTCCTATGACTGTTGCCCATTTCTGTCTTCATTCTCCTGTTGATAGATCAATCTGGATTATTTTCATTGTTTTCATCTTAAAAATCAATGCTTCTAAGAGCATTCTTGCACACATGTGACAATTTCTCTGGGGTGTATTCCTGAGAGTGAAAATGCCCACTGGAAAATCATATTCATCTTCAGTTCCATCAGAGAGTGCCACTGGCTCTCTGAATTGCTTGTTCCTGTTTACACTCTCACCTGCTTTTCACCTCCAACATTTGTTATCCCTCAAGACCTTCATATTTTTACCAATCTGATGGATATGCAATGGTATAATCTCATCCTTCTCTGCAGTACTAAATCCCAGGAGGCAACAGAGTAATACGTAAGAAATTTGAGGGAGAAAAAGTTTGGGTAAAAAAATTTCCTATTATATGAATTATATTTCATTCTTCAAGAAATCAACATTCTCAGATGCAATCATAGCTCTAGAACTTTTATGTAAGAAGTGACTTGGATATGATCTAGTTGGAAGTGGAAGGGGGGGAATTTGTCTTGAGGACGCATTTGGGTTGCGAGCACTCTATTGTTTACTCAGCTTGTATATTGCAAAGCTCCCTAAAGAGCCTTTTATTTAGTCCTTATGAAATATTGAGAAAAATTCAATCATTCATATCAATTTTATCATCATCATCATTATCATCATCATTAGTTATAGTAGTTGTAGCAGTAGCCGTAATATTTATTTAAGATGGCTTTAGGAGAGTGCTTATGGGATTTATGGTGGAAGAGTGTTGCTAAAATTCTTCTGGGTGCCCCACCCCATAGCACAGTTATTGCTCACATATGCAAGTGCTGTTTTGATTAATTAATGTTTTATTCTGGCCACAGAAAATGCAATTAAAACTAGTACTTAGCATCTCAATGGCATAAAAAGTCAAATACTCAGGAATAAATCTAATAAAAAATGTGCAAGAGTGTGGGGCATCTAGGTGGCTCAGTTGGTTATACGTCCACCTCTTGGTTTTGGCTCAGGTCATGATCACATGGTTCGTGGGTTCAAGTCCTGAGTCAGGCTCTGCAGGGACAGCTTGAGATTCTCTCTCCCTCTCTCTCTGCCCCCTCCCACTTACACTCTCACTCTCAAAATAAATAAATAAACTTTTTAAAAAATATGCAAGAGCTTAACGCCAAAACCTAAAAAAATTATGGAGAGAACAAAGAACTAAACAAATGGTGAAGTATATAATATTCATGGTCAGAGACTCAAAATTTAAAAGGTGTCAGTCCTCCCCAAATTGACATTTTTAAAAAAATATTTACTTAGTTTGAGAGAGAGAGACAGAGAGAGAGAGAGAGAGAGAGAGAGAGAGAGAGAGAGAGAGAGAACATATGGGAGACAGAGAGAGAGGGAGAGAGAGAATCCCAAACAGGCTCCATGCTGTCAGTGCAGAGCCAGACATGGGGCTCAATCCCACAAACCTTGAGATCATGACCTGAGTCAAAATCAAGAGTTGGAAGCTTAACTGACTGAGCCACCCAGGCAACCCCTGACATGTAGAGTCAATATAATCCTATCAAAATTCCAACAAGTTTTTATTTTAGTAAAATTTACAATGCTTTTCGGAAAAGAAGGACAAAGAAAGTAAGTTTCGTCTGTAAGGCATACAGGCTTAGTGTAAGTCACATAAATGAAGACTGTGATATTGGCATACAAATAAACCAGTCAAACAGAATAAAGAACCCAGAAACAGACCCCATCATATGTGAACATTTGACATATGGCAAAGGAGGTACTGCAGAGCAATGAGAAAGGATGGTCTTCAAAAACAAATTGCTGTGTGTGTGTGTGTGTGCGTGTGTGTGTGTATGTACGTGTGTGTGTGTGTGTGTGTGTGTAGAAACACTATCTCACACTATATGTCAAAAGTAATTCTGGTAGATTGTGAATATAATGTGAAAGGAAAAACAATGAAGCTTTTGGAAGATAACAGAATATCTTCTGTCCAATAGTCTCCTTGAGGAATATTTTGGTATATTTGATTATAATAAAACTAAGAATTTCTATTAACCAAAAGATACCACTAAGAAAGTAAAAAGGCCAGTAACATAGAAGATATCTGCAACCTTATGATCACAAAAAGGTTTCTATCCTTTTTCTGTATAAGGAATTTCAAATCAGAAAGAAAAAGACCACCCAATAGAAAATGTGCAAGAGATTTAAATAGGCACTTCGAAGAAGAAAGTCAAATGGCTATATAGCCAGAAAACACATAAGATTTTCAACTTCATTAGTCATTGGGAAAACGAACATTTTAAAAACACAATGAGATACTACTACTCAGAAAGACTAAAGATAAAACTCTAACAATACCCAGTGTTGCCAAGGGGACTTGACAATAAGAGAACTCAGTTCTCTCTGACTCTAAATCCATGCTCTTAACTTGAAAAACCCTGGTGAGGGAAATACAAATCAAAACCACACTCAGGTATCACCTCACGCCAGTCAGAGTGGCCAAAATGAACAAATCAGGAGACTATAGATGCTGGAGAGGATGTGGAGAAACGGGAACCCTCTTGCACTGTTGGTGGGAATGCAAATTGGTGCAGCCGCTCTGGAAAGCAGTGTGGAGGTTCCTCAGAAAATTAAAAATAGACCTACCCTATGACCCAGCAATAGCACTGCTAGGAATTTATCCAAGGGACACAGGAGTACTGA
>NW_024417937.1:0-2791 GCF_014898765.1 Herpailurus yagouaroundi | reverse complement strand
GGGGGCCGTTGCTGCACTGTCACCTGTCAGCCCTGGCAATGCTACCGACCTTCCCAGAACCGGTCTCCCACCGCCGGGCCTCGCTTTCTCTATTTGTAAGAGGAGAGGGAAGGCCAGACTGCACATTCCGTAAGCGTATCGTGTGTACCCACTGTGTGCCAAGCCTCAGCTATCCACGGATAGTGGGGCCCCCGGCATGCCCCACCCACACGGCAGCTTGAACACCGTCCAACCCTGAAGCAAGGCCTCGACAAGGACTGGCAGAAAACCATCCGGCAGTTTCTATGAAGGGTATTAAAAAAAAAAAATGTTCATGCTCTTTGATTCAGTGATACACTAGTAGGAATTCACCCGAAGGAAGCAATCAGGGGGAGGGACGTGGGTCTCTGTCAATACAAGCTTATTTATGGAAACGTCGATTACAGCTGTGCCGAACTGGGGCACCTGGGTGGCTGAGTCGGTTAGGCATCCGACTCTATTTCAGCTCAGGTCATGATCTCATGGTTCGTGGGTTTGAGCCTCGCATCTGGCTCTGTGCTGACAGCATGAAGCCTGCTTGGGATTCTCTGTCTCCCTCTCTCAGAAATAAACAAACAAACAAACATACATTTTAAAAAACTTAGGGGCTCCCGGGTGGCTCATTCGGTTAAGTGCCCGACTCTTACTTTCAGCTCAGGTTCCGATCTGACGGTTTCGTGAGTTGGAGCCCCACATGGGGCTCTGTGCACTGACTGAACAGAGTCTGCTAGAGTCTCTCCGCCCCCCCCTTGCCCCTCCCCTGCGCGCATGCACGCTTGCGTGCGCTCTCTCTCTAAATAAATTTAAAAATTTTTTTAAGTTAAAAATAAATAAAGCAAGATGGGTAGATTTAGTTTGGGGTGGAGATCCCTAGGAGGCTGTTTAGGAAGCTTCTGGGCTCTGCCACCAGGGAGAGCGAGAGGTGGGTGTTGCGCATTTAGAGGAAGGAGGGCCTCAAAGAGCAACAGAAGGGTGACCTGCTCACTGGCCCCTGCCCTCTGACTAGCAACTCCTCTTCCCACTCCTTCCCCTGGGGCCACGCTCTCCAGGCGCTGCTGGGAATTCCGGGCTAATCCAGCAGGGGCCTGCCCTCACTTATCTCTCTGCTCTCTTTATCTCCTTCTCCCAGGGAGGGGCCTGGAAAGCGAGCTCAAGCCCATTTTACAGCTGGAGAGGGGCCCGTGCAGGCCAAGTGACTCAAGGGGGTTGGGGGATTCCACCTGCTCCCAGCACGTCTCCAACCTTGAAGGTCCAGGTGCTGGGGTTGGGGCCCAGGTAGGTTGGAGAGGTGAGGAGGGGGGGGATTCCATCCCGATACCACCTGCCCCCAGCACGGCTGGAGGGGGGGATGGGGGGGGGGTTGCGCTTCACTCGACCAATCTCTCTGGTTCACATCTGTCTGTTTTTACAAAGTCCCCTTCCCTGCCTTGTTCACCCCCACTTTGGGGCTCCCCTCAGGGGTCCTGGCCAACCTGCCCACTGCTCCAGCTGCACGCACTTGAGTGTGAACACAGGCACGTGCACACACGCCTTAGCTCCCAGGGTGCTGGTGGAGCACAGAGGACAGGTTCAGACGCTGAAATACCTGGGTTTGAAGCCCAGCTCCACTTTTCTCTTCCTAAGCGACTCCTTTACCTGTGGGCAAATCACCTCCCCTGCAACGCAGTTTTCTCCCCTGCAAAGGGGGCATAACTAATGAGACAGCACAGGTGAAGCACCTCACAGAGGTGCTTGGTGCCCCCGAGTCAAACGGGCCAGAGACTCTGCCCCACACGGTCAGTGACGGGGGCCGCGAGTCACGGCGCACCTCCCGCATGCAAGACCCTCTCCTGAGCCCCCACGCGCCTCCCTTCCTGACCCTGCCCCAAAGCGGGGACCTTACCAGGGCAGGGGCAGCCCCAAAGCGGGGAGGCGCTGCCTGATAGAAGAACAGAGCCATCCACAAAGTGTTCCTGGCAAAAACTAAACACGCATCCAACCAGGCTTGTGTGTGTAACTACCGTTTTGGGGAATTACAGGGGACAGGGGACCACGTTAAACACAGCCCTTGAGGATGCAATCCACAAACTCCAGACTGTGGGAATCTCGACGGGACAAACCACCCAGTCTCTTCAACAAATGCGTTTCGGGGGAAAAAATAATGGGAAAACCACAGATTAAAAGAAAGGTGAGAGACATCACCAAATGCAACACGTGGGTTTTGTTTAGTAGGGCAACTGTTATAGAAAAAAACAAAACCAAAACCTAAGGGACCACTGAGATTACGTGAACCCTGTTGGATATTTGATGACATTCCGTATCATTTTCTGGGTGCGATCACGGTATTGCAGTTGCTATTAGAGTAACATACTGGGATTTTTACGGATAGAACGACGTGCCCGGGACTTGCACAAGCCTTGTCCGCTGCGGGGGACGGTAGGGCACGGGGGTGGTGAGCGGAAACAAGAGAGTCCCCGCCTGGAGTTGTCAGAGCTGGGGATGCGTTTATGCACTTTCTCCATTTTTGTGTCTGTTTGGAATCTGCCATCGTAAAAGTTAAAAAGAAAAAGGACAGAGTTTGAGACTCACCCTCAGTGCATGCGCCTAGGGCCTCACTTTGGGGGCCACGGCAGTGGGCGGCTGGGAAACCGAGTCATACTGCGCACACGGGGCTCATGGCAGCCCCGTGACCTTGGGTGGGTAAAGACCAAGGTTATAACCCCTGCCCTTGGAGGGTCTGCTGGGAGAAACAGAAAGAGCACTGTAGAAAGCGGGGGGGGGGGGGGGGGGGGGT
>NW_024417936.1:0-2710 GCF_014898765.1 Herpailurus yagouaroundi | reverse complement strand
TGTGGTTGATTTCAAGCTTCATAGCATTGTGGTCTGAAAGTATGCATGGTATGATTTCAATTCTTGTAAACTTATGAAGGGCTGTTTTGTGACCCAGTATATGATCTATCTTGGAGAATGTTCCATGTGCACTCGAGAAGAAAGTATATTCTGTTGCTTTGGGATGCAGAGTTCTAAATAGATCTGTCAAGTCCATCTGATCCAATGTCTCATTCAGGGCCCTTGTTTCTTTATTGACCGTGTGTCTAGATGATCTATCCATTTCTGTAAGTGGTGTGTTAAAGTCCCCTGCAATTACCACATTCTTATCAATAAGGTTGCTTGTGTTTATGAGTAATTGTTTTATATATTTGGGCGCTCCAGCATTCGGCGCATAGACATTTATAATTGTTAGCTCTTCCTGATGGATAGACCCTGTCACTATTATATAATGTCCTTCTTCATCTCTTGTTACAGCCTTTAATTTAAAGTCTAGTTTGTCTGATATAAGTATGGCTACTCCAGCTTTCTTTTGGCTTCCAGTAGCATGATAAATAGTTCTCCATCCCCTCACTCTCAATCTAAAGGTGTCCTCAGGTCTAAAATGAGTCTCTTGTAGACAGCAAATAGATGGGTCTTGTTTTTTTATCCATTCTGATACCCTATGTCTTTTGGTTGGCGCATTTAATCCATTTACATTCAGTGTTATTATAGAAAGATATGGGTTTAGAGTCATTGTGATGTCTGTATGTTTTATGCTTGTAGTGATGTCTCTGGTACTTTGTCTCACAGGGTCCCCCTTAGGATCTCTTGTAGGGCTGGTTTAGTGGTGACAAATTCCTTCAGTTTTTGTTTGTTTGGGAAGACCTTTATCTCTCCTTCTATTCTAAATGACAGGCTTGCTGGATAAAGGATTCTCGGCTGCAAAAATTTTTCTGTCTAGCACACTGAAAATCTCGTGCCAACTCTTTCTGGCCTGCCAAGTTTCAAAAGAGAGATCAGTCACGAGTCTTATGGTCTCCCTTTATATGTGAGGGCACGTTTACCCCTTGCTGCTTTCAGAATTTTCTCTTTATCCTTGTATTTTGCCAGTTTCACTATGATATGTCGTGCAGAAGATCGATTCAAGTTACGTCTGAAGGGAGTTCTCTGTGCCTCTTGGATTTCAATGCCTTTTTCCTTCCCCACTTCAGGGAAGTTCTCAGCTATGATTTCTTCAAGTACCCCTTCAGCACCTTTCCCTCTCTCTTCCTCCTCTGGGATACCAATGATGCGTATATTATTTCTTTTTAGTGTATCACTTAGTTCTCTAATTTTCCCCTCATACTCCTGGATTTTTTTATCTCTCTTTTTCTCAGCTTCCTCTTTTTCCATAACTTTATCTTCTAGTTCACCTATTCTCTCCTCTGCCTCTTCAATCCGAGCTGTGGTGGTTTCCATTTTGTTATGCATTTCATTTAAAGCGTTTTTCAGCTCCTCGTGACTGTTCCTTAGTCCCTTGATCTCTGTAGCAAGAGATTCTCTGCTGTCAGCTATACTGTTTTCAAGCCCAGCGATTAATTTTATGACTATTATTCTAAATTCACTTTCTGTTATATTATTTAAATCCTTTTTGATCAGCTCATTAGCTGTTGTTATTTCCTGGAGATTCTTCTGAGGGGAATTCTTCCGCTTGGTCATTTTGGATAGTCCCTGGCGTGGTGAGGACCTGCAGGGCACTTCCCCTGTGCTGTGGTGTATAACTGGAGTTGGTGGGCGGAGCCGCAGTCAGACCTGATGTCTGCCCCCAGCTCTCCTAGGGGCGGGATTCACTGTGGGGTGGGGTGGCCTGTCTGGGCTACTTGCACACTGCCAGGCTTGTGATGCTGGGGATCTGGCGTCTTAGCTGGGGTGGGTAGGCAAGGTGCACGGGGGCAGGAGGGGCAGGTTTAGCTTGCTTCTCCTTAGGTGATCCACTTCAGGAGGGGCCCTGTGGCAGCAGGAGGGAGTCAGATCCGCTGCCGGAGGTTTGGCTCCGCAGAAGCGCAGAGTTGGGTGTTTGCGCGGAGCGAGCAAGTTCCCTGGCAGGAACTGGTTCTCTTTGGGATTTTGTCTGGGGGATGGGCGGGGAAGATGGCGCTGGCGAGCGCCTTTGTTCCCCACCAAACTGAGCTCTGTCGTCCGGGGGCTCAGCAGCTTTCCTTCCCTTTGTCCTCCAGCCTTCCCGCTTTCTGAGCAGAGCTGTTAACTTATGACCTCCCAGCCGCTAAGTCGCGCTTGCTGTCGGAACACAGTCCGTCAGGCCCCTCCGCTTTTTGCAAGCCAGACTCGGGGGCTCTGCTTGGCCGGCGAGCCGCCCCTCCGCCCCGGCTCCCTCCCGCCAGTCCGTGGAGCGCGCACCGCCTCGCCGCCCTTCCTACCCTCTTCCGTGGGCCTCTCGTCTGCGCTTGGCTCCGGTGACTCTGTTCTGCTAATCCTCTGGTGGTTTTCTGGGTTATTTAGGCAGGTGTAGGTGGAATCTAAGTGATCAGCAGGACGCGCGGTGAGCCCAGCGCCCTCCTACGCCGCCATCTTCCCTCCCTCCTTCCGCCATGGAGTAACTTTTAAAGGTGACTCTGATGAGAGCATAGAAAGAAAAAAAGGAGAGCTGGAGAGAAAGCATCTATCTTTTCAGAGAATACAAAAATAATCATGAACCAATAACTAAATAAAAGCCATTCTGATGAAATCTCAGGCAGAAATGAATATACTA
>NW_024417935.1:0-3983 GCF_014898765.1 Herpailurus yagouaroundi | reverse complement strand
CTTTTGAAACTTGGCAGGCCAGAAAGAGTTGGCACGAGATTTTCAGTTTGCTAGACAGAAAAAATATGCAGCCGAGAATCCTTTATCCAGCAAGCCTGTCATTTAGAATAGAAGGAGAGATAAAGGTCTTCCCAAGCAAACAAAAACTGAAGGAATTTGTCACCACTAAACCAGCCCTACAAGAGATCCTAAGGGGGACCCTGTGAGACAAAGTACCAGAGACATCACTACAAGCATAAAACATACAGACATCACAATGACTCTAAACCCATATCTTTCTATAATAACACTGAATGTAAATGGATTAAATGCGCCAACCAAAAGACATAGGGTATCAGAATGGATAAAAAAACAAGACCCATCTATTTGCTGTCTACAAGAGACTCATTTTAGACCTGAGGACACCTTTAGATTGAGAGTGAGGGGATGGAGAACTATTTATCATGCTACTGGAAGCCAAAAGAAAGCTGGAGTAGCCATACTTATATCAGACAAACTAGACTTTCAATTAAAGGCTGTAACAAGAGATGAAGAAGGACATTATATAATAGTGACAGGGTCTATCCATCAGGAAGAGCTAACAATTATAAATGTCTATGCGCCGAATACCGGAGCGCCCAAATATATAAAACAATTACTCATAAACATAAGCAACCTTATTGAGAAGAATGTGGTAATTGCAGGGGACTTTAACACCCCACTTACAGAAATGGATAGATCATCTAGACACACGGTCAATAAAGAAACAAGGGCCCTGAATGAGACATTGGATCAGATGGACTTGACAGATATATTTAGAACTCTGCATCCCAAAGCAACAGAATATACTTTCTTCTCGAGTGCACATGGAACATTCTCCAAGATAGATCATATACTGGGTCACAAAACAGCCCTTCATAAGTTTACAAGAATTGAAATCATACCATGCATACTTTCAGACCACAATGCTATGAAGCTTGAAATCAACCACAGGAAAAAGTCTGGAAAACCTCCAAAAGCATGGAGGTTAAAGAACACCCTACTAACGAATGAGTGGGTCAACCAGGCAATTCGAGAAGAAATTAAAAAATATATGGAAACAAACGAAAATGAAAATACAACAATCCAAACGCTTTGGGACGCAGCGAAGGCAGTCCTGAGAGGAAAATACATTGCAATCCAGGCCTATCTCAAGAAACAAGAAAAATCCCAAATACAAAATCTAACAGCACACCTAAAGGAAATAGAAGCAGAACAGCAAAGGCAGCCTAAACCCAGCAGAAGAAGAGAAATAATAAAGATCAGAGCAGAAATAAACAATATAGAATCTAAAAAAACTGTAGAGCAGATCAACGAAACCAAGAGTTGGTTTTTTGAAAAAATAAACAAAATTGACAAACCTCTAGCCAGGCTTCTCAAAAAGAAACGGGAGATGACCCAAATAGATAAAATCATGAATGAAAATGGAATTATTACAACCAATCCCTCAGAGATACAAACAATTATCAGGGAATACTATGAAAAATTATATGCCAACAAATTGGACAACCTGGAAGAAATGGACAAATTCCTGAACACCCACACTCTTCCAAAACTCAATCAGGAGGAAATAGAAAGCTTGAACAGACCCATCACCAGCGAAGAAATTGAATCGGTTATCAAAAATCTCCCAACAAATAAGAGTCCAGGACCAGATGGCTTCCCAGGGGAGTTCTACCAGACGTTTAAAGCAGAGATAATACCTATCCTTCTCAAGCTATTCCAAGAAATAGAAAGGGAAGGAAAACTTCCAGACTCATTCTATGAAGCCAGTATTACTTTGATTCCTAAACCAGACAGAGACCCAGTAAAAAAAGAGAACTACAGGCCAATATCCCTGATGAATATGGATGCCAAAATTCTCAATAAGATACTAGCAAATCGAATTCAACGGCATATAAAAAGAATTATTCACCATGATCAAGTGGGATTCATTCCTGGGATGCAGGGCTGGTTCAACATTCGCAAATCAATCAACGTGATACATCACATTAACAAAAAAAAAGAGAAAAACCATATGATCCTGTCAATCGATGCAGAAAAGGCCTTTGACAAAATCCAGCACCCTTTCTTAATAAAAACCCTTGAGAAAGTCGGGATAGAAGGAACATACTTAAAGATCATAAAAGCCATTTATGAAAAGCCCACAGCTAACATCATCCTCAACGGGGAAAAACTGAGAGCTTTTTCCCTGAGATCAGGAACACGACAGGGATGCCCACTCTCACCGCTGTTGTTTAACATAGTGCTGGAAGTTCTAGCATCAGCAATCAGACAACAAAAGGAAATCAAAGGCATCAAAATTGGCAAAGATGAAGTCAAGCTTTCGCTTTTTGCAGATGACATGATATTATACATGGAAAATCCGACAGACTCCACCAAAAGTCTGCTAGAACTGATACATGAATTCAGCAAAGTTGCAGGATACAAAATCAATGTACAGAAATCAGTTGCATTCTTATACACTAACAATGAAGTAACAGAAAGACAAATAAGGAAACTGATCCCATTCACAATTGCACCAAGAAGCATAAAATACCTAGGAATAAATCTAACCAAAGATGTAAAGGATCTGTATGCTGAAAACTATAGAAAGCTTATGAAGGTAATTGAAGAAGATTTAAAGAAATGGAAAGACATTCCCTGCTCATGGATTGGAAGAATAAATATTGTCAAAATGTCAATACTACCCAAAGCTATCTACACATTCAATGCAATCCCAATCAAAATTGCACCAGCATTCTTCTCGAAACTAGAACAAGCAATCCTAAAATTCATATGGAACCACAAAAGGCCCCGAATAGCCAAAGTAATTTTGAAGAAGAAGACCAAAGCAGGAGGCATCACAATCCCAGACTTTAGCCTCTACTACAAAGCTGTCATCATCAAGACAGCATGGTATTGGCACAAAAACAGACACATAGACCAATGGAATAGAATAGAAACCCCAGAACTAGACCCACAAACGTATGGCCAACTCATCTTTGACAAAGCAGGAAAGAACATCCAATGGAAAAAAGACAGTCTCTTTAACAAATGGTGCTGGGAGAACTGGACAGCAACATGCAGAAGGTTGAAACTAGACCACTTTCTCACACCATTCACAAAAATAAACTCAAAATGGATCAAGGACCTGAATGTGAGACAGGAAACCATCAAAACCTTAGAGGAGAAAGCAGGAAAAGACCTCTCTGACCTCAGCCGTAGCAATCTCTTACTCGACACATCCCCAAAGGCAAGGGAATTAAAAGCAAAAGTGAATTACTGGGACCTTATGAAGATAAAAAGCTTCTGCACAGCAAAGGAAACAACCAACAAAACTAAAAGGCAACCAACGGAATGGGAAAAGATATTTGCAAATGACATATCGGACAAAGGGCTAGTATCCAAAATCTATAAAGAGCTCACCAAACTCCACACCCGAAAAGCAAATAACCCAGTGAAGAAATGGGCAGAAAACATGAATAGACACTTCTCTAAAGAAGACATCCGGATGGCCAACAGGCACATGAAAAGATGTTCAGCGTCGCTCCTTATCAGGGAAATACAAATCAAAACCACACTCAGGTATCACCTCACGCCAGTCAGAGTGGCCAAAATGAACAAATCAGGAGACTATAGATGCTGGAGAGGATGTGGAGAAACGGGAACCCTCTTGCACTGTTGGTGGGAATGCAAATTGGTGCAGCCGCTCTGGAAAGCAGTGTGGAGGTTCCTCAGAAAATTAAAAATAGACCTACCCTATGACCCAGCGATAGCACTGCTAGGAATTTATCCAAGGGACACAGGAGTACTGATGCATAGGGGCACTTGTACCCCAATGTTTATAGCAGCACTCTCAACAATAGCCAAATTATGGAAAGAGCCTAAATGTCCATCAACTGATGAATGGATAAAGAAATTGTGGTTTATATACACAATGGAGTACTACGTGGCAATGAGAAAGAATGAAATATGGCCCTTTG
>NW_024417934.1:0-3636 GCF_014898765.1 Herpailurus yagouaroundi | reverse complement strand
GTTGTTGTTGTTGTTGTTGTTGTTGTTGTTGTTGTTGTTGTAGTTGTTGTTGTTCTTGTTCTTGTTTTGCTTTGTTTTGTTTTATGTGCTTTGCACCTGAGAGCACTGCTACATTAAAGTGGGCTCACACCCTCTCCATGGCCTGGCCCTTCAGGACGTGTGTTTTGTAAAGTGTTACTTGCTTCGTGTTGCTATGACTTTTGTTGTTTGATTTCTCACCTCAGAGTGATTTTTGAAAATCCCACGAGGTGTGCTTTGATGTGTTCCTTGAAGTACCAAATGAAGTAATTGGAGGCTTGCACTATCTTGACAGGGGTTAAAACACCTTAAGTTGCCATGGATGGATGTCCTTGCCCTTCCCAACAATGGGGGTTACTCCCGGTAGTGAGATCCTGGAGATGTGATGGCGCCAAAGCCCCAGCTCCAAACAGACAGCTCCTCTGAAAAGCTCTAGGCAGCTGCACTTATGAAAGCCGCTCATTTTCTGATTTCCCAGAGGTTACCTTGGGCAAAATTGCGGATTTTTTAAATTCTTTGGCCCCATCGATTTCTTCTACCAGCCAGATCTTAGATTGTAGGCAAATGATACCTCCAAATTTGCTTTTCCAATTTGTAAAGGGGAAGTGTAAGGCCTGTGTCCAGTATAGTGGTGAGATTATAGGTAATGCCTGTAAAACGTGTGGAAAAACTCCTGGCACATTACACTCCATAAACACTGTATTTTGTTTTGATTTCCTCATAGTTGTCACTACATCCATACCCGCTGTATCTAGATGGTGGGGTCTTATGTAGGTCAAAATGTAAGCTATACCATAGAAGCTATCATTGAGGCAAAATGTTTCTCCTCTGCTTGAGGACGTGACCCTTCCCTTTTTTGTATATGTAGACTACATTTGGTGGTAGAGATTATTGAAGACTTGAATGTATATTGCAGGCTACCACACCAGGAGATAGTTAAACATCCCCTATTTCAGGCATCGTGGATACACATATTGAACACCTTAGGTGTCAGGTGCTATTAGGTCCAAGTACACAGTGATAATCCAACATGCACGCTCCATATATACAGGATGTTTCAAACCTTCGCCACAAATGGTACAGGTGTAATTACAACGTGTGGCAAATGCTGTTAAAAAAAGACTAAATGTTATGAGAAGGAATGGCACAGGGGACAAAGTGTAGATTAGAGGATTGGCCAACAAAAGTTTCTTGGGGAGAAAAGTCCTTTTTTCAAACTTGGACCTGTAGCAAGAACTGGTAAGGAAACTGGTAAGGAACAGAAAATGCTTTCTAAGCGGAACCTACGTGGGTCTAAATTGAGCAACCAGGAGAAGAGACCGTCCCTGTCACCTAATGAAAGGAGAATGAGGAAAGATGGCATTAGAGGGGTGACAAGGCAGGACTTCCAACGTCTGGTGGTCACGTTACAGATTCTATGTGTCATTTTGAGTACAGTGGAGACACGAGGATTGTCTTAAGCAGAGGAATGAACGGCTCAGATTCAGCATTTTTGGATTGCATTCCGGATGCAGTGAAAAGAATGAACTGGGATTTGGGTGGGAAGGGAAAGGCAGCATGGGGCTAAGACCGAAAATGGAGAGTAGGCGGAAGGTGGTGAGAAACTCGCTGGCTTGGCATACGTTGGAGGTTGAGTTGAGAGCCCCTGCTGCTGATTGGATCACAGGAAAGACGTTGAGGAGGGGAGGACTGACAATGAGTCTCTTTCCCTCTTGAGCAACTGAAGAAAATGCCCCATTAAGAGAGAAACACAAGAGGGGTCTTAAGTTGGTCATGGATTTCAACTGATTGTTGATTAGGTATTAATTCATAGGCTTAGAGAAGTTTGCTTAGAATTTTATCTTTTCATTGTTTTGTTTCTACAAATTGCTTCGTTATTACCATCTTGAGGTTCTAACGGATGGTCTCCAATTCTTCGCTGTCACCAAGACCTTCTTACATAAGACTATGGACATGATGGGTTATGTAGGTATATCATCTTCTACCCAGTCTTTGCCATCGTCACAAATACTTAATGGCCACTGTTGTAGAAGAACCTCAAGCTCTAACAGGGTTGTTCTCACTGTTCTCGGAATGCCTGCCCCTCCTTTATTCCCACACATTACTTTTGTCGCCTTTGTCCTCCTCCTTTCTGCCTGCCAACTAGAAATTTGGTCATCCTTTAAGATTCTTTGTGCTATGCCCCTGAGACGCCTTTACTGATCAACTCAGCTCAGTGGACTTCTCCTGCTACATGAAACTTGACCTTGAAGTCTCACTGTGCTTTGTATGGTGTTTGGGTTTTTTTCTACCCTCAAATATTGAAAGTTTCCTGAACACAAGGATGAAGCCTTGCATGCTTTCAGAAACTTTGATAAACACTCAAACATGGTCAAAGTTTAGAAATCATTCTTCGTGAAGTGGTTGAGTCAACGTCAAATCAGGTGGGAGGGTAGTCTGCTGAAAGAATAACACTGGACTGTTTGAAACTATCCTTGATATGTTGAATGGACCTAATAAATTTATGAATTGACACATATTATTTATTTAACTGATACTAGACTAAATCATTTATTTGAAACGTTACTTTATGATTACGGTGGTCTTAAAGTTTATTGCAGAAAATTTAGAAACCAAGCAAGCAAGAAAGAAAAATGGTCATAATTCAAAAACCTGGAGATAACCATATAAACACCTTTTTATGTTTATGTAGTTTTGTAGAGAGAGAGAGAACGAGAGAGAGATGAACAAGAGTGGGGGATGGGAGGAGAGAGAGAGATAGAGAGAATCATAAGCAGGCTCCACGCTGTCAGTGCAGAGCTCAATGTGGAGCTTGATCGCACACACTCTGGAATCCTAACTGAGCTGCAATCAAGAGCCAGATGCTTAACCGACTGAGCCATTCAAGCGCCCCTGGAGGTAAGCACCTCTAACACTGTGGTATAATCGTCAGGGAAGAGGTATATGTACATGCATTAACCAAAATTAGCTATGTAGCTGTGAATCCCATCTTTGGTTCTCTAGTGATACGAGCATTTCGCTAGGTCACAAATGTTCTGCAGGGCTATGAATTGTAAAGGCCATATAGCATGCCATAACTTATTTAAACACGGCTATTTATCATTTAGGATGTCCCATTTTCTTGCTTCAATTAGTTGCTACAAGTAGAATTAGCTTTTCATGGTGTAGACACAGGTTAGTAAATGTCAATTAAAAAATAAAAAGAACTGCAGCCTGTAATGTGAGGCGGAGGAACAGGTATGATCAGATTTGGCTTCACCTTGTCTACTGCTGGCAGTCTTAACTCCTTTCTCTCCCTCATCCTCTCTTTCTCCTCCTTGACCCACAACCTCCACCTCTTTATTCCTCCTTCTTCGCATCCTCGTTTCTCTGTCTATGCTGGCCTCCTTGCTTCCCATCAGTACACACGTTCACTCTCCTGCCTTGGGGAATTCATGGGTCCTTCTGCCTAGATCACCTTCCTGTCAGCAGGTAGTTCTCTCATTTCCGTGAGGTATTTATTCAACTGACACCTTTTTCAGTAGGGCCCTCTGTGTCGAGTATTTCACCCTGTCTAGTATTTCACACCCCCTCCCCCAATGCTTATATCCTCTCCAAGATGTATTTACTTGTTTTTTT
>NW_024417933.1:0-30279 GCF_014898765.1 Herpailurus yagouaroundi | reverse complement strand
TTTTTTTTTTTTTTCTGGTACCAGCTATCACTAGCTTGTTCCCTTACCATACTTTCTTGCTTCCTATTTCTTTCTTAAAGATTCCTTTAATTAGTTTTCAGTGAAGGAATGTGAATAGAAAACTTCTGAAATATTTTTCTGAAAATATTTTGAGGAAATATTTTGTCTTCTTTAAGTTAAATAATTCTAAGTTTACACATAATTTTGTCAGAAAATAAGATATTTGATTATCTTCTGGTATGCTGTTTTGATGATAAGATGGCTATTACTCTGTCATTTATCTGTAGTTCTTTTTTTCCTTTGATTCCTTTTTTTAAATTTATTTTTTAAATTTACATCCAAGTTAGTTAGCATATACTGCTACAGTGATTTCAGGAGTAGATTCCAGTGATTCATCCCCTATGTATAACACCCAGTTCTCCTCCCAAAAAGTGTCTTCCCTAAATGTTCCTTACCCATTTAGCCCATCCCCCCACCCACAAGCCCTCCAGCAACCCTCAGTTTGCTCTCTGTATTTAACAGTCTCTTATGTTTTGTTCCCCTCCTTGTTTTTATATTATTTTTTCCTCCCTTACCTTATATTCATCTGTTTCGTATCTTAAATTCCTCATATGAGTGAAGTTGTATGATATTTGTCTTTCTCTGACTGGCTAATTTCACTTAGGATAGTAGCTTCTAGTTCCATCTGCGTAGTTGCAAGTGGCAAGATTTCATTCTTTTTGATTTCCAAGTAATACTCCACACAGCATACTTTCTTGATAAAAACCCTCAAGAATTTTTGGATAGAAGGATTGTATCTTAAGATCATAAAAGTCATGTATGAAAGACCCACCACTAATATCATCTTCAATGGAGAAAAACTGAGAGCTTTTTCCCAGGGTCAGGAACAAGACAGGGATGTCCACTCTCACCACTGTTATTCAACATAGTATTGGAAGTCTTAGCCTCAGCAATCAGACAACACAAAGGAATAAAAGGCATCCAAATCGACCAGGAGGAAGTCACACTTTCACTCTTTGCAGATGACATGATATTCTATATGGAAAACCCAAGAGATTCCACCAAAAAACTGCTAGAACTGATCCATGAATTCAGCAAAATCACAGGATATAAAATCAATGCACAGAAATCAGTTGCATTCCTATACACCAGTAATGAAGCAAAAGAAAGAAAATCAAGGCACCAATCCCATTTACAATTGCACCAAAAACCATAAAATACCTAGAAATAAACATAGCCAAAGAGGTGAAAAATCTATGCACTGAAACCTATAGAAAGCCTATGAAAGAAATGGAAGAAGACACACAAAAAATGGAAAAATATTCCATGCTCATGGATTGGAAGAACAAATATTGTGAAAATGTTGATACTACCCAAAGCAGTCTACATATTCAATGCAATGTCTATCAAAATAACACAAGAATTCTTCACAGAGCTAGAACAAACCATCCTAAAACTTGTAGAGAACCAGAAAAGACTCCGAATAGCCAAAGAAATCCTAAAAAAGAAAACCAAAGCTGGAGGCATCACAATTCCAAACTTCAATATGTATTACAAAGGGGTAATCATCAAGACAGTATGGTACTGGCACAAAAACAGACACTCAGATCAATGGAACAGAATCCAGAATCCAGAAATGGACCCACAAACTTATGGCCAACTAATCTTTGACAAAGCAGGAATGAATATCCAGTGGAACAAAGACAGTCTCTTCAGAAAATGGTGCTGAAGGGTTCAGAAAAACGGATCTGGACCACTTTCTTACACCATACACAAAAATAAACTCAAAATGGATGAAAGACTTAAATGTAAGACAGGAAGCCATCAAAATCCTCAAGAAAAAAGCAGGCAAAAACCTCTTTGACTTTGGCCGCAGCAACTTCTTACTCAACACATCTCTGGAGGCAAGGGAAACAAAAGCAAAAATGATCTATTGGGACCATATCAAAGTAAAAATCTTCCACAGGGTGAAGGAAACAATCAGCAAAACCAAACGGCAATGACGGAATGGCAGAAGAAATTTGTAAACGACATATGAGATAAAAGGTTAGTATCCAAAATCTATAAAGAACTTATCAAACTCAACACCCAAAAACCAAATAATCCAGTGAAAAAATTGGCAACAGACATGAATAGACAATTCTCCAAAGAAGACATTCAGACGGCTCACAGACAGATGAGAAAATGCTCCACGTCACTCATCATCAGGGAAATACAAATCAAAACCCAATGAGATACCACCTTACACCTGTCAGAATGGCTAACAATAACTCAGGCAACAACAGATGTTGGCGAGGATGCAGAGAAAGGATCTCTTTTGCACTGCTGGTGGGAATGCAAACTGGTGCAGTCACTCTGGAAAACAGCACAGAGGTTCCGCAAAAACTTAAAAATAGAACTACCCTATGACTCAGCAATTGCACTACCAGGTATTTATCCAAGGGATATAAGTGTGCTGTTTCAAAGGGGCACATGCTCCCCAATGTTTACGGCAGCACTATTGATAATAGCCAAAGTATGGAAAGAGCACAAATGTCCATCAATGGATGAATTGATCTATCTTAATATCTAAAATATACATTCAAATTCATTTATTTCTTTTTAATGGTATGGAATTTCATTATTCCTCATGATGGTATGCATGTAGTTCTTTTTTTCTGTTTATTTTGCTTTATTCTATTGAGGATATGCTTGGTTTCCTGGATCTAAGGATTCAACCTTTGTCAGTTCTGTATACTTTTTAAACAGTGTATTTTCAAATACTGCTTCATTTCCATTTTCTTTGTTTTCACCTTTGGGGACCCTAAATTAGATACATGTTGAAACTTCTTATTAAACTATACCCATTTTAACCTCTTTCCTAATTTTCATATCTTTCTACATAATTCATTCTTGATTATTTCCTCTTTAGATGTTTTTAATATGCTTTTACATCATCCTATAAATGCTAACATTTCAATTACTAAAAGTTTCTTTTCTTAAAATACTATTTGGTTCTTTTTCGGATATCCCTATTTTTTTTTTTTACTTGTTCTCTACTTATATATGTTTTTTTAAATAATTTTAATCATTCTTAATTTATAATGATTTTCATGATCTATTATTTTCATTTGTAGGAATGTCAACTGTTATGAGGCAATTTTCCATGTATCTCTCATGTGTGTGCATTTTTGTGAGCAGAGGCTCTACATGATCTTCACAAGAATGCTAATACAGCAAATTCCCTTTCATAAATAGTCTATAATTCTGTCATAGACAACAGACATGCTTACTTCCCTATCATGAAGATAGGTCTTGTTTAAACTCTTGTTTAGGTCTTGTTTAAACTCAGGTCTTTTTTTGTAGTACAATCCACTTTGTGTGTAGTTGTCTACTGACTCTCTTCATATTATGCTGTGAGAATTGGGGTTCAGGGACTTCCCCAAGGAAATGATGATACTCTGGATACTGCTATTCCTGTGAGTAATAAAGTCCATTGTCTCTGATAAGGAGTCTTATAACTTCTGCTGGAATCCATAAAGCTGTGACAGGCTAAATGGTTAGTTTGCAAGTAGTTTAAACCCTGACAGCTTCTTCACAGTTTTGGTGATAAAGCTGGGTCACTGATAGAAACAAGGTTTTCTGGGAGAGTAAGGATGAAGGTCTTGTATATCAACTAATGTTATTTTAGTGAAGTCCATGGGAATGGTCACATACATATTGACCAAATTTTATAGTCAAATAGGCAATAAATTGTTTTCTGTTTTATAGGTGCTGGAATATTTATAGCAGTGGAAGGAGAGCAACAACTTTTCACCCAGGGAAGAAATACCTCAGATATCAGGAAGCACAGGAGAGGAAGATATGTTAATAATTTTTGTCTTTGATGATCATAGCACCTCCCTCACAAAGAAAAACATCCTGGTGTGGTTATCCTAAACTTTTTAAACACCTTAAATTTAACTGATATTTCTTTCATTTTGAAGGTATCCTTAGAGTTTAGTTTTACCACTACCTCTGCAAAGATCCAATAGGTTTTACTACTTATAGATATGTTTTGTGTTCGTTATTCAGCTTTCTGTTCTCATACCACACTGGCTATATAGTTTATATTTTACATATGAACAAGGCAAAAGGTTAGGTTTACAACTTTTTATAGGTATATTTCTTTCCACTAATATCCCAAAGGGAATCAAAAGCTTCTCTGCTGTACAAATATAGAATTAAAAAATTTTTATCTGACATTTATAGGTGTGTGATAGAATGAAATATCTTTATCACTAGCTCAGACTACCATATTAATTGGAAATCTCTATGAATGTTTTTAAAAAACTGAACACAATATTTAATATGAAGAAGTAATTGTACTTACACTGTTAGTTATGTTAAATGCTTTAGTTAATGCTACACATTGTAGTTCAGAAAAACTGATCCAAAAGGATGGCTCTAATAAGAATATCAAAGAAATAATGGAAAACACTTTAAAGGAAATATTTACATATTAATGTGTAGATAAGCAAAATGGCAGAGTAGGCAGGTTCAACATTCTGTCTCCCCCCACCTCAGAAACATTGAAAAACAGGCAGAAACTGTGACAACCAACTTCTTCAGAATTATGAAAAATATGTATGTTAAAACAAAGCAACTAAATTCTGAATCAAAAAAAGGTAAAATGATAGAAAGTGAAGTGATAGAAAACTTGAACAGAACAACTACTAGTAAGATTGAATCAGTAATCAAAAAGCTCTAAACAACAACAAAAACATTCCAAGACTATACAGCTTTACTGGTGAACTCTAGCTAACATTTAAAAAAGAACTAATACCCATCCTTCTCAAATTTTCCAAAAATAGAAAAGAGGGACACACTTTCAAACTCATTTTAGAAAGCCAGCATTGCCTGATACCAAAGGCATAGAAGGAAACTACAAGAAAAGAAAATTACAGGCCATTATCAGTGTTGAAAACAGATACAAATATCCTCAAAAATTAACAAACTGAACTCAGCAATAAACTAAAAATAATCATAAACAATGATCAAATAGGATTTATTACGAGCATACAAGGATGGTTCAACACACATACATCAATAATATGATATACCATATTAACAAAATGAAGGATAAAAATAATATGGTAGTCTCAATAAATGCAGATAAAGCATGTAAAAGATTTGAGATTCCTTCATGATAAAAATTCTAAAAAAGTTAGATACAGAAGGAAAGTATCTTAAACATAAGAAAGGCCATAAGTGACAAACAAAAGCTAACATAATACTAAACTGTGAAATGCTAAAGGGTGTACCTCTAATAAGGAATAAGATGACGGTGACGACTAACACCACTTCTATTCATCATAGTAGTAGAAGTCCTAGACAAAGTAATTAGGAAAAAGAAAAAAAGCATCCAAACTGGAAAGTAAGAAATAAAAATTTTCTCTTCAAATAGCATGATCATATATATGGAAAACCCTGAACACCCCACCAAGAAACTGTTAGAATAAATTAATTCAGTAATTTCACAGAATAGGAAATCAAAACACAAAATACATTGAATTTCTATACAGCAAAAATGAACTATCTGAAAAAGAAATTAAGAAAATAATCCTGTGTACAATAGCATCAAAACCAATAAAATATTTAGGAATAATTTAACCAAGGAGGTGAAATATCTGTACGTTGAAGACTATAACACATTGATGAAAGAAATGGAAGAAGACACAAATAAATGAAAAAATATCCTATGTTCTTGGATTGGAGAATTATTATTATTAAAATCTCCACATTACATAAAAGGTATACAGATTCAATGCAATCCCTATTAAAATTAAAATGACAATTTAAGAATTAAAGTATATTTTACATACAATGTTATATAAAATTCAGGTGAACATGGGGCACCTGCGTGGCTCAGTCGGTTAAGCAACCAACTGCAGCTCAGGTCATGATCTCACAGTTTGTGAGTTCGAGCCCCACACCAGGCTCTGTGATGACAGCTCAGAGCCTTGAGCCTGCTTTGGATTCTGTGTCTCATTCTCTCTCTTCCCCTCACCAACTTGTGCTCTGTCTCTCTCTGTCTCTCAAAAAAAAATGTAAAAAAAAATAAATTCAGATGAAGAATACAGTATTTAAAAATCCTATACATTATGCTATTCTCACCATAAGTGTAGTTACTATCTTTCAATATATAATGTTATTACAATATTATGACTATACTCCCTAAACTGTAGTTTTTTTTTTTTTCAACGTTTATTTATTTTTGGGACAGAGAGAGACAGAGCATGAACGGGCGAGGGGCAGAGAGAGAGGGAGACACAGAATCGGAAACAGGCTCCAGGCTCTGAGCCATCAGCCCAGAGCCCGACGCGGGGCTCGAACTCACGGACCGTGAGATCGTGACCTGGTTGAAGTCGGACGCTTAACCGACTGCGCCACCCAGGCGCCCCCCTAAACTGTAGTTTTAATCCCTATGACTTATTTGTTTTATAACTGGAAGTTTGTACCTTTTAAACACCTTCACCTATTTCACCCATCCCCCAGATACTTTACTTCTGGCAACCATGGGTTTGTTCTTTGTATTTATGCCTTTGTCTACAATTTTTGTTTGATTTTTTTAGATTCCACATGTAAGTTAAATCACATGGTATTTATCTTTGTCCTTCTGAATTATTTTACTTAGCATGATACTTTCTGAAACCATCTATACTGTCACAAATAGCAGGATCTCATTCTTTTTATGTTTGAGTAATATTCCATTGCACACACACACACACACACACACACACACAGCACCTATTCTTTATTCACTTATCAATGAACACATAAGTTGTTTCCATATGTTGGCTATTGCAAATAATGCTGCAATAAACATAGAGATGCATATATTTCAAAATAGTGCTTTTTTTTTCCTTTGGGTAAATACCCAGGAGTGGAATTACTGGACCATATTATATGTCCGTTTTTAATTTTTTGAGGATTCTCCATACTGTTTTCCACAGTGGGTACACCAATATACATTCCCATCAACAGTGCATGAGTGTTTCCTTTTCTCAATATCCTCACCAACACTTGGTATGGTTTCTTTGATACTAGCCATTCTGACAGGGGTAAGGTGATACCTCATTGTGGTTTTTATTTTCATTTCTCTGATGATTAGTGAAGTTGAGTAACTTTTCATGTGTTTGTTGACCATCTGTATGTCTTCATTGAAAAATATATATTTAGGCCCTCTACCCATTTTTTAATTTGATCATTTGTTTTTCTGGTGCTGGCTTGTACAAGTTCTATATATATTTTAGATATCAACCCCTATCAGATATATCATTTGAAAACATCTCTCATTCAGTAGATTCACTTTTTGTTTTGTTGATTATTTCCTTCACTGTGGAGAAAAGTTTGTATTTTGGTATAGTCCCAGTAGTTTTTTCTCATTTCCCTTGTTTCCCTTATCTGCGAAGATATACCAAGAAAAATGTTGTTACAGCCAAGGTTCAAGAGACTAATGTATGTTTTCTTCTGGGAGTTTTATGGTTTTAGGTTTCACACTTAGCTATTTAATCCAGTTGAGTTTATATTTGTGTATGGTGTAAGAAACTGGTCCACTTTTTTTTTTTTTTTGGCATGTAGCTGTCCTATTTTCCCAGCACCACTTATTGAAAAATAATGTATTTTATTCATTGTGTAATCTAACTTCCTTTACCATAGATTAATTGACCATACAAGTATGAGTTTACTTATGGATTCTCTATCTTGTTGCATTGATCTACAGTCTCTTTTTGTTCCAGTACCATACTATTTGAATACTATAGGTTTGTAGTGTGTATTCAAATCTAGGATTGTGGGGGCGCCTGGGTGGCGCAGTCGGTTAAGCGTCCGACTTCAGCCAGGTCACGATCTCGCGGTCCGTGAGTTCGAGCCCCGCGTCGGGCTCTGGGCTGATGGCTCGGAGCCTGGAGCCTGTTTCCGATTCTGTGTCTCCCTCTCTCTCTGCCCCTCCCCCGTTCATGCTCTGTCTCTCTCTGTCCCAAAAATAAATAAACGTTGGAAAAAAAATTAAAAAAAAAAAATCTAGGATTGTGATACCTCCAAATTTGCTCTTTTATTTCTTAAGGTTTTTTTTAACTATTTGGGATATTTTGTGGTTCCATAAAAATTTTTAGGATTATCTATTCTAATCCTGTGAAAAAAATTAGCATTTTGATAAGGATTGTATTGAATTTATAGAATGCTTTGTGTAGTATGGACATTTTAATAGTATTGATTATTCTAAACCATGATTAGCAAGGTATAGCTTTCCATTTGTTTTGCCTTTAATGCTTTTCATTAGTGTTATATAGCTTTCAGAGTGCAGGACTTTATCTTTCTTGATTAAACTTATTACCAGGTATTTTATTGTTTTTGGCACAATTGTAAATGGGACTGTTTTCTCTATTTCTCTTTATGCTACTTTGCTATTAGTGTATAGACTCACAACAGATTTTTGTGTATTAATTTTATATCCTGCAATTTTATTGAATTCATTTATTAGTACTAATGTTTTTTTGATAGTGTCTTTAGGATTTTCTATGTATGGTATCATTTCATCTGAAAATAGTAACAGAGTTATTTCTATGTTACCAATCTAGAGGCCATTTATTTCTTTTTATTGTTTAATTGCTGCAGCTAGGACTTCCAATTGAAAAAAAATTTGGGAGTGGACATCCCTGTTGTTTCTGATCTTAGATGAAAAGTTTTCAGTATCTCACCACTCAGTATGTTGTTAGCTGTGGGTGTGCCACATATAGCCTTTATTATCTTGAGGTATGTTCCCTCTAAACCCACTTTGTTGTTTTTATCATGATGTTGAAATGTAAAATACTTTTTCTGTGCTACTGAGGTGATCATATGATTTTTATCCTCCATTTTATTAATGTGTTGTACCATATTGATTGGTTTGTTTATATTGAACCATCTTTGCACCCCTGGAATAAATCCTACCTGATCATAATGAATGGCCCTTTTAATGTATTATTGAATTCAGCTTGTTAATTTTTTGAGGCTTTTCCATCTATGTTCATCAGGAATATTGGCCTGTAGATTTCTTTTCTTGTAGTGTCTTTATCTGGTTTTGATATCAGGGTCATGCTGGCCACAATAAAATAATGTGGAAGCTTTCTTTTCTAACTTTTGGAATAGTTTTAGGAAAGTAGGTGTCAACTCTTTGAATTTTTACTATAATTCACTTATGAAGACATCTGGGCATGTACTTTTTTTTGTTGGGAGTTTTTCAATTACTGATTCAATTTCATTGGTACTAATCATCCAGTTCAAATTTTGTATTTCTTCCTGATTCAGTTTGGAAGATTGTATTTCTAAGATTTATCCATTTCTTCTTCTTTTTTTTTTTATATATGAAATTTATTGTCAAACTGGTTTCCATACAACACCCAGTGCTCATCCCAAAAGGTGCCCTCCTCAATACCCATCACCCACCCTCTCCTCCCTCCCACCCCCCATCAACCCTCAGTTTGCTCTCAGTTCTCAACAGTCTCTTATGCTTTGGCTCTCTCCCACTCTAACCTCTTTTTTTTTTTTTTCCTTCCCCTCCCCCATGGGTTCCTGTTAAGTTTCTCAGGATCCACATAAGAGTGAAACCATATGGTATCTGTCTTTCTCTGTATGGCTTATTTCACTTAGCATCACACTCTCCAGTTCCATCCACATTGCTACAAAAGGCCATATTTCATTTTTTCTCATTGCCACGTAGTATTCCATTGTGTATATAAACCACAATTTCTTTATCCATTCATCAGTTGATGGACATTTAGGCTCTTTCCATAATTTGGCTATTGTTGAGAGTGCTGCTATGAACATTGGGGTACAAGTGCCCCTATGCATCAGTACTCCTGTGTCCCTTGGATAAATTCCTAGCAGTGCTATTGCTGGGTCATAGGGTCTAGGCTGCCCAATTTGTTGCCATATAACTTTTTACAGTAGTCTCATAATCCTTTTTATTTCTGTGTTGTTGGCTTTTACTTCTCTTTCATTTCTGTTTTATTGTTGTTTGTTTTTGTTTGTTTATATGGTTTCTTAGTTAAGTCCTCTCTTCTTTTTCTTGATGAGTCTGGCTAAAGGTTTATCAATTTTTTTTATCTTTTCAAAGAACCAGCTCTCCATTTCCTTGATTTTTCTATTGTCTTTTTTAAATATTTATTTCATTTATTTCTACTATTTTATTATTTCCTTCCTTGTATTAACTTTGGGCTTTGTTCTTTTTTGTTGTTTTTGTTCCCTTAGGTGTAAGGTTAGATTGTTTATTTTATTTTTTTCTTGTTTTGTTTTGTTTTTTTGAGATAAGCTTATATTGATATAAACTTTTATAACTGCTTTTCCTGTGTCTCAAGACTTTGGACTGTTGTGTACTCATTGACATTTGTTTGCATGTATTTTTTTATCTCTTTGATTTCATTGACCACATTGGTTATTAACAGCATGTTGTTTAGCTTCCTTTTCTTTGTGCATTTCTTTTCCCCACTTTTTTCTTATAATTGATTTCATACCATTGTGGTTGGAAAAGATTCTTGATATTATTTCAGTCTTCTTACAATTATTGAGACTTGTTTTGTGACCTAAAATGATCTCTCCTGGACAAGGTTCCATGTGCACTTAGAAAGAAATTTTTCTGCTGTACTTGAATGAAATATTCTGTATATATCAGTTAAGTACTTCTTGTCTACTGTGTAGGCCAAAGCCACTGTTTCCCTATTGATTTTCTGTCTGGATGTTCTATGCATTGATGTAAATAGTGTGTTTAAGTCCCCTACTAATATTTTATTACTAATGTATTACCGTCAATTTCTTCCTGAATGTCTGTCAGCATTTACTGTATGTATTTAGGTGACTCTAAGTTGGGGGCATAGATAGTACAATTATTATATCCTCTTGTTGGATTGATCCCTTTGTCATAATTAATGTTGTTCTTTGTTTCTTGTTACAGTCTGTTTTGAAGTACATTTTGTGTGATATAATATTGCTACCCAGGTTTATCTTCACTTCCATTTGCATGGACTATCTTTTTTCATTCCCTCACTTTCATTCTGTAAGAATATTTAGGTTTGAAGTGAATCTCTCATTTGCATCATATAGGTGGATCTTGTGTTTTTGATCCATTCAGTCACCTATGACTTTTGATTGAAATATTTAGTCCATTTCCATGTAATTACTGATATGTATGTACCAAATGACATTTTGCTAACTGTGTTCTAGTTATTTTCATAGATCTTATCTGTTCCTTTCTTCTCTTTCCATTTCCTTAAGGTTTGATGATTTTCTTTAATGTTATGCTGGGATTATTTTGTATTTGTTTGTGTGTCTATTATAGATTTTTGGTTTGTAGTTCCCATGAGCTTCCTATATAACATCTTAAGTGTAGAGCAGTCTAGAGTAAGATAATGTATGCTTAAGGTTGATCACATTCTGAAAATTAAACTTCATTTTTACCGTTCCATATTTTATCTATATGATTTCATATTTTACATAGTTTTATTTTATGAGTCCCTTAACTAATTTTCTAGATACAATTGATTTTACTGCTTTTATATTTTAAACTTCATTTTAGCTTTATTTATTTATTTATTGTGAGTAGGGGAGGTCCAGAGAGGGAGAGAGAGAGAATCCAATCAGTCTCCATGCTATCAGCACAGAGCCCAGCACAGGGCTTGATATTAAGAACCATGAAATCATGACCTGAGCCAAAATCAAAAGTCAGATGCTTAACTGAGCCACCCTGCCACCCCATAAACTTCATTTTAGCTTTATAAGAGATTTGTCTACTTACTTTACTACATGTTTGCTTTTACTTGTGCAATGTTTTCCCTTTCATAATTTTCTTCTAATTTTGACTTTTTCTTTTTTCTTAAAGAAGTCCCTTTAACATTTTTGGTAAGGATGGTTTAGTGTTGATGAATTCCTTTAACTTCTGTCTGGGAAACTATTTCAATTCTGTATGATAACCTTGCTGAGTGGAGTATTCTTGGTTATAAGTTTTTTTTTTCTTTTTAGTACCTTGAATATATCATGCCATTCCCTTCTGGCCTGCCATGTTATTGCTGAAAAATCAGGTGCTAGCCTAAAAGGATTTCCTTATATAATCCTATATATACGGATTTTCTGTACATAATATTTGCTTCTCTTTTGCTGATTTAAAAATTTTGTCTTTATGTTTAATCTTTGACATTTGAATTATTTTGTGTCCTGATGCATATACCTGTTTTGGTTCATATTTTTTGGAATTCTCTGGACTTCTGGATCTGGATGTGTCTTTCTTTTCCCACATTAGGGAAGTTTTCAGCTATTTTTTCTTCAAATAATTTTCTGCTCCTTTCTGTCTCTCCTCTACTTTTGGAACCCCTATAATGCAAATTTTAGTGTGCTTGACATAGTGTCCTGGAAGTTTGTTAACCCATCCTTATTTTTAAATGCTTTTTTTTTCTTTTTGCTGTTCATATTGGGTGTGTTTTCTTGTCTTGTCTTTGATGTAGTTAAACCTGTTCTGAATTCTCTAACCTGTTTATTCCCTCCAGTGTATTTTTCATTTCAATTATTTTATTCTTAAAGTATAATTGGTTTTCATATTTTCTGTCTTTTTGTTGAAGTCCTCATTGAGATCATCCCTTTTTTTCTCATGTTCAGTGAGCATCCTTATGAAAATTATTTTGAACTCTTTATCAGGCAGATTGCTTACCTCTGTTTCATTTAATTCTTTTTCTGAGATTTTTATCTTGTTCTTTAACTTAAAGTATATCCCTCTGTTCCTCATTTTGTTTGAATTTCTGCATTTGTTTCTATCAAACAAGTAGAACAACCATTTCCTCTACACTTGAGGAAATGGACTTCCTCTCTATAGACTGGATGTTCTTGGCAGGTTTGGCTGGCTGTCTATAGCTCTAGCATATGTTGGTTGGGATTCCTGGGATAGTCTATAGTGGGGCTGCCCTGGCGGGATGGAAGGAGCAAAGGAAGTTTGGGCCAGGAGGTCTCAGGGTGTTCTGTGCAGAAGAGGAGGCTGAATGGGCAACTGGAGATGATGTAGGTGTTGGCTTGGAGGTCAGTCTGAGAGCACGTCTCACAGGGTGTGCCCTGGCAAATCATAAAGGCTGATGTGAGTATGGGTCTAGAATATTATGGGATGCTTTATGACTGTGTTGCTTTGGCAAAATGACTGGATCTCTATTGGTTGCTGTCCAGGGGTATTTCTGTGTGTTCCATCCTGGGACTTGGTGGAATTGGACATCTGGAAATTGGCTGGCATTGTGGAGAAGCTTCTTGCAGAGATGGCTGGGGATGGTTTGAGTTACGGGCCCATGCATACTCAGGCAGGCTACCTAGGGCATCCAGACCCTGCTTTCATCTGTATTATCTAGTTGGAGGGGCAAAACAAACTGGCAATTGGCAGCCCCTCTGAGCCTGCAGAGAGTTCCAGAAACTCTCCCACCATTTGGCAGAGCTCTAGGACTGTGTTTCTTTATAGTCTACTTTCTCTTTAAACTGAAGCTGATTCCTCCTGTACCTAAAGGATTTTGAAGCTAGTGTGGGATAAGGGTCTAGGGAAACTCTGAGGTGGTGGGCAGGCTAGTACACTGGGATCCTGCTCCTATCTGCACTGTCAAGGTGGAAGGGCAATGTAAACAGTGGCACACACCAGCCCATTGGACACTTCAGAGAGTTCCAGGAGGCTTCTGATATTTGGTGGATGGTTAGATCCTTTATATTCTTGTTTCCTTTTTAAATCACAGCTTTTTTTTTCTGTGCCAATGGAAGGTAAGTTTGCTCCTGGTTCTTTAGTACTGTCTCTCCCCACTGCAGTTGACAGTATGGGATGGGGTCTCTATCATTACCATGTCTACACCTCTCCTGTTATTCTCTGTGTGATCTCTCTAATCTTTGATGTGATTAGAGTTGCTCAGTCAGTCCTTAATTATTCAGGAGGAATTCCATATGTAAGCATGAATTCAGTGTGTCTGTCAAGGCTGTGAGTTAAAGCTCTTCCTGAACTTCACCATCTTGGATCATCCTTCTGTTTTTTTTTTTTTTTTATTTCAGCCTAATAAATAACATCTACACAAACCTACATGTGACATCATACTAATGGCAAGAAAGTATATTCTTTCCCCTTAAGATCAGGAATAAGGCAAGGATGTCTTCTTTTACTACTCCTATTCATCTTTGTACTATAAGTCTTATTTAAGGCAATAAGATAAAAATGAAATAAAAGGTATACAGTTTGAGAATGAAGAAATAAAACTTTGTTTGCAGATGACATGACTGTGTAGAAAAAACAAACAATTGACAAAAACTATTTGAATTAACAAGAAATTATACCATTGTTACAGGATACAAAGCCAATACACGAAAGTCAATCATTTTCCTATATACCAGCAATGAGTCAGTGCAATTTGAAATTTAAAAGGAAACACCATTTACATGAATACCAAAAAATCAATATTTAGGCATAAATCTAACAAAATATATATAAGATCTATATGAGGAAAACTACGAAGTGCAGATGAAAGGAATCAAAGAAGATATAAATGGTAAGATACCCCATGTTCAAGAATAAGACACAATATTGTTAAGATGTTAGTCATTTCCCACTTGATCTGCATATTTAATATAATATCAATAAGATACCAGAAAAGTACATTTTGAATAAAAACAAAATGACTCTAAAGCTCATATTAAAAGACAAAAAAAGTCCAGAGTAGCCAACACAGTATTGAAAAAGAAAAAAGTCAAAGGACTGATGCTATCCAATGCAATGATTAATATGGAGCTACAGTGATCAGGATAGTGTGGTATAAGTGAAATAACAAACAGTTCAATAGGATAGAATACAGCCAAGAAATAGGTCCACACAAACATAGTCAACTGATCTCTGACAAAGTAGCTGAGAAGATCAGTGGAAAAAAGTATTTTCAACAAATGATGCTAAAGTAATGGAACATCCACATGACAAAAAAAAATCTAGATACTGATCATACACTTTTCACAAAAACTACCTCAAATGGATCATGATCTAAATGTAAAATGTCAAACAATAAAAGTTTTAAAGGTAAATAGAAGAGGGGCACCTGGGTGGCTCAGGTGGTTAAGCATCTTACTCTTGGCTTTGGCTCAGGTCATGATGTGGGTTTGAGCCCCATGTTGAGCTCTGTGCTGATGGCATGGGGCCTGCTTGTGACTCTCTCTCTCTCCCTCTCTTTCTACCCCTCCCCTGCTCTCACCCTTTCTCTCAAAATAAATAAACTTAAAAAAAGATAAAATAGAAGAAAACTTATGGGACCTTACATTTGTTAATAAGTTTATAGATAAACACCAAATGCACTAGTGGAATAAAAAATTAATAATTACACTTCATTAAGATTTAAAACATCTGCTGTGCAATAGCCACAAATAAGAGAATGAAAAGAGAAGACTGAAAGAAAGAATTTACAAAACACATATGTGATAAAAAGAACTCAAAGCTCTATAATAAAGTTCTAGACATTAAAATGGCAGAGCAATATGGAGACCCTGAGCTTGTCTTGTACCTGAAATGCAGGTAGATCAGCAGCAAACCATTTTGAACACCTAGGAAATTGATCTGAAGTTTAACACAACAATTTGTATAACTGGAGCCACAGAACTTGGCAGGTATGTGGTGCAGAGAAGTGAACTGGGGGATAAAAAAGCCGTGCAGGGTAGGGAGTTGTTTCTGCAGAGAGAGGGCAGAGAAAGAGAAGGAGAGTGCAGCACATCGGGATGTGCACTGGGATGTACTTCTGCAAAAAAAAAAAATACCCCAAAAGTAGCTGGAGAGAAAGAGAGAGAAATAATGAAAGCACTCGCAGAGGACTGAATAAGAAAACTGTTCCCCAAAACCACTGATGGGGAGAAAGCAAAGGGTTTCAATAGCATTAGGATTCTATAAACAGTGGAGTGCAGAGTCTGAAGTTCTGGAGCTCATTGCCTGGTGGTGCTCTGGTGAAGAAGCAGGGTGAATCCACAGGAGCAGGCAGCAGGGTCTGAGGAATTCCTGTCCCACATGGGAAGAAGCAGTTCCCCAGCTTGGAGTGCATTTGGTAGAGGCCATATGGCCTTTCCACAGACAAAAGTCCCAGCGGAACCCAGAGAGCAGCCACATTTTATGCTATTGGGACAAAGACACCAGAGGACAGTATAAGCTGGCATTGGCTGTGTGTTGTGGTTTGCCATAATCTCTGAACCTCTGTTACTGTATGATCACAAGAATATTTTCTGGGGCAAGCTGGCACCTAGCCATTGCTCTGCGAGAGCTTCCCCCAGAGAGTAGGCATGGGTCAAAGCTATGGGGGTCTCTCAAGTGTGGGGAAACACAACTCCATTTGAGATAAAACTCTTGAGGGAGGTGCTGACTGGCAGGCAGACAGCTTGGACATGGACAGGGTAGAGATTGGGAGTGAACAAAGGCTTGAGACAAAGGAGAGGTGCTTCATCACAGGTCAGTGAGAGTATGAAGTGCCTGTGACAGAGACAAGGGATCTGGATGGAGCCATCTCCACCTGTCACACACATGAACACACATGCACATGCATGCACACACACTGATCCATCCCAGTAAGCTAAGCAGCGCCACCAAGTGGAGAATGGAGCCATTATACCAAGCACCACCCAACTGCACCCTCTAAGCACATCCTCTAAGAGATCAGCAAAAGTCATTCTACCTGCTTAGCATAAGGACTATAGAGGGCTTCATAGTTTCAGTTCTAAGGCAAACTGGATGTTACTGCATTTGTTTCATTCTGTTTCCTGATTTATTTATTTATTTATTTATTTACTTCTGTTTTGCTAAAATTGTTTTCTCTTTTTCCTCTGTCTTAGATACAAAAAGAAAATTTTTATTTTATTTTTTAGCTTATTTTTTAGTTTTTAAATTTTTTATTCTGTTTCATTTTGTTTCATTTCATTCTATTATATAAATTTTGTGATTTTTTAATATTTTCTTACTTTTTTTTCTTTCCTTCCATTTTCTTTTCTATCCTATCAAACTTCTTTAAACAAGAAGACCAAAACACACCTAGGATATAGATTCCTTTATTTGATTTTTTTGTTTTGTTTTTAATTTTATAATTTTTAATTTTTATTTTATTAATTTCTTTCTACTGCCAAAATGACAAAGTTAGAGAATTCAGCCCAAAAGAAAGAACAGGAAGAAACAACATTCAAAAACTTAATGAAAACAGATATAAGCAATATGTCTGAAATAGAAGTTAAAACTATGATAATAAGAATACTAGCTGGGGTTGAAAAAACCATAAAATCCCTTCCTGAAGAGATAAAAAAGTAAAATCTAGTCAGGATAAAATTAAAAATGTTATAACCAAGATGTAATCTCGAATGGATGCCAAGACAGCAAGGATGGATGAGGCAGAGCAGTGAATCTGCAATATAGATGATAAAATTATGAATAAATAAGCATAATAAAAGAGTGAAACAAAGGCAAAAGGTCATGATACAAGACATAGAGAACTCAGTGATTTATTAAAAAGGAATAACATCTGAATCATAGGAGTCCCAGGAGATGAAGTGAGAGAAAAAGAGGCAAAAGATTTATGTGAGCAAATTATAGTGGAAAATTTTCCTAATCTGGGGAAGGACAGACATTGAAATCCAAGAAGCACAGAGAACTCCCATTAGATTTAACAAAAAACAACCATCACCAAGGCATATCATAGTCAAATTCACAAAATACACACTCAAAGAAAAAAAATATGAAAGCAGCAATGGAAAAAAAAAAAGTCCATCACCTATAAAGAAGATAGATCAGGTTAGCATTACACCTATCGACAGAAACTTGGCAGGCCAGAAAGGAATGGCAGGATATATTCAATGCACTGAATTGGAAAAAAAATATGCAAACAAAAAATGTTTAAAAAAAAATTTTTTTAACATTTATTCATTTTTGAGAGACAGAGAGAGATAGAGTGTGAGGAGGGGAGAAGCAGAGTGAAAGACACACACACAGAATCCAAAACAGGCTCCAGGCTCTGAGCTGTCAGCACACAGCCCTATGCAGGGCTGGAATTCACTGATTGCGAGATCATGACCCGAGCTGATGTCAGATACTTAACCGACTGAGTCACCCAGGCACCCCAGCAAAGAATTCTTTATTCAGAAAGGCTGCCATTCAAGATAGGAGAGGTAAAGATTTCCCAGGGAAACAAAACCTAAAGGAGTGTGTGGCCACTAAATCAGCCCTATGCTGATAACTCTGAGCCTGGAGCATGTTTCAGATTCTGTCTCTCTCCCTCTCTACCCCTTTCCTGCTTGCACTCTGTCTCTATCTTCCTCAAAAATAAATAAACATTAAAATATTAAAAAGGAAAAGGAAAGGGCCCAAATACATAAAATCATTACTGAAAGAGGAAAGATCACCACCAATACCGCAGGAATACAAACAATAATAAGAGAATATTATGAGCAATTATATGCCAACAAACTGGGCAATCTGGAAAGAATGGAAAAATTCCTAGAAACATATAAACTATCAAAACTGAAACAGGAAGAAATAGAAAATTAGAACAGATGCATAACCAGTAATATATTGAATCAGCAATTAAAGATCTCCTAACAGGGGCGCCTGGGTGGCGCAGTCGGTTGGGCGTCCGACTTCAGCCAGGTCGCGATCTCGCGGTCCGTGAGTTCGAGCCCCGCAACAGGCTCTGGGCTGATGGCTCAGAGCCTGGAGCCTGTTTCCGATTCCGTGTCTCCCTCTCTCTCTGCCCCTCCCCCATTCATGCTCTGTCTCTCTCTGTCCCAAAAATAAAAAAAAAAAATAAACGTTGAAAAAAAAAAATCTCCTAACAAACAAGAGTCAAAGGCTGGATGGCTTTCCAGGGGAATTCTACCAAACATTTTAAGAGGAGATAACACCTATTCTTTTGAAGCTGTTCCAAAAAATGGAAATGGAAGGAAAACGTCACAACTCACTCTAGGAGGCCAGCATTACCTTGACTCTAAAACCAGACAAAACCGCACTGAAAAAGGAGAAATTTGGACCAATTTCCCTGATGAACATGGATACAAAAATTCTCAACAAGATACTAGCCAATTGGAGCCAACAATACATTACAAGAATTTTTCACCACAGTCAAGTGGGATTTATTCCTGGGATGCAGAGCTGGTTCACTATCTGCAAATCAATCATTGTGATACATCACATTAATAAAATAAAGGATAAGAACCACACGATCTTCGCAATAGATACAGAAAAAACATTTGACAAGATAGAGCGTCTTTTCCTGATAAAAACCCTCAAAACGGTAGGGATAGAAGGATCATACCTAAGGATCATAAAGGCCATATACAAAAGAACCACTGCTAATATCATTCTCAATGGGGAAAAACAGAGATTTCCCACTAAGGTCAGGAACACGACAAGGATGTCCACTCTCACCACTGTTATTCAACATAGTGTTGTAAGTCCTAGTCTCAGCAATCAGACAATACAAAGAAATAAAAGACATATAATTTGGCAAGGAGGAAGTCAAACTTTCACTCTTTGCACACAATATGATACTCTATGTGGAAAACCCAAAAGACTCAACAAAAAACTGCTAGAACTGATCCATTAACTCAGCAAAGTCACAGGATATAAAATCAACATATAGAAATCATTTGCATTTCTATACACCAATAATGAAGCAGCAGAAAGAGATATCAAGGAATTGATCCCATTTATAATTGCACCAAAACACATAAAATATCTAGGAATAAACCTAACCAAAGAGGTGAAAAATCTATACAATGAAAACTATAGAAAGCTTATGAAAGAAATTGAAGAAAAAAATGGAGAAGCATTCCATGCTTATGGATTGGAAGAACAAATATTGTTAAAATGTTGATAGTACTCAAAGCAATCTACATATTCAATTCAAGTCCTATCAAAATAACAAGAGCATTCTTCACAGAACAAACAACCCTAAAATTTGTATGGAAACACAAAGGACGCTGAATAGCCAAACAATGCTCAAAAAGAAAACCAAAACTGGAGGCATCACAATTCCAGACTTCAAGCTGTATTACAAAGCTGTATTCATCAAGACAGTATGGTACTGGCATAAAAAAAGACACATAGATCAATCGAACTGAATAGAGGACCCAGAAATGGACCCACAAATGTATGGGCAACTAATCTTTGACAAAGAAGGAGAGAATATCCAGTGGAAAGAAGACAGTCTCTTTAGCAAATGGTGTTGGGAAAATGGGACAGTGACATGCAGAAGAATGAAACTGGACCACTTTATTACACAAAAATAAATTCAAAATGGTTGAAAGACCTAAATGTGAGAGAGGAAGCCATCAAAATCCCAGAGGCAAAAACAGGCAACAACTTCTTTGAGCTCGGCCACAACAACTTCTTACTTGACATGTCTCCAGAGGCAAGGGAAACAAAAGCAAAAATGAATTACTTGGGCCTCATCAAGAAAAAAAGCTTCTGCACAGCAAAGGAAACAATCAGCAAAGCTAAAAGGCAACTGAAGGAATGGGGGAAGATATTTGCAAATTACATTATCAGATAAAGGTTTGTATCCAAAATCTATAAAGAACTTATCAAACTCAACACCCAGAAGACAAATAATCCAGTGAAGAAAGGGGTAAAAGACATGAATAGAGACTTTTCCAAATAAGACATCCAGATGGCCAATGGACACATTAAAAGATGCCTAACGTCACTCATTAGAAGGGAAATATAAATCAAAACCACAATGAGATACCACCTCATACCTGTCAGAATGCCTAAAGTTAACAACTCAGACAACAGATGTTGGAAAGGATGTGGAGAAAGGGGAACACTTTTGCACTGCTGGTGGGAATGAAAACTGGTGCAACTACTCTGGAAAACAGTACGGAGGTTCTCAGATAATTAGAAATAGAACTACCCTATGATCCAGGATTTGCACTACCAGGTATTTATCCAAAGGATACAGTAGTGCTTATTCGAAGGGGTACGTGCACCCCAATGTTTATAGCAGCATTATGACAATAGCCAATGTATGGAAAGATCCCAAATGTCCATTGACTGATGAATGAATAAAGAGGATGTGGTGTGTGTATACACACACACACAATGGAATATTACTCAGCGATCAAAAAGAATGAAATCTTGCCATTTGCAACAACATGGATGGAACTAGAGTGTATTATGCTAAGTGAAGTTAAGTCAGTCAGAGAAAGACAAATATCACATGATTTTACTCATATGTGGAATTTAGGATACAAAACAGATGGACATGAGGGAAGGAAGCAAAAGTAATATAAAAACAGAGAGGTAGACAAACATAGGAGACTCTTAAATACAGAGAACAAACTGAGGGTTTCTGGCAGGGTGTTGGGTAGGCGAGTGTTCTCAATGGGCAAGGGGTATTAAGGAGAACAGTTGTTGGGATGAGCATTGGGTGTTATATGTAAGTGATGAATCACTAAATTCTACTTCTGAAGTCTTTATTACACTATATGTTAACTAACTTGGATTTAAATTTTAAAAAATTTCAACAATAAAAATACACGGAACTCAATCCAAATGTGGACAAAGACTAGGACACTTTATGTACATAGACATAGAGATAGCACATAAGCATCTGAAAAAATAAAAGCCATATATGAAAATCCACAGATAATATCATACTCAATGGTGAAAAACCGAGAGCTTTCCCTCTAACATTCGAAACAAGACCAGAATTTCCACTGTCACCTCTTTTATTTAACATAGTACTGGAAGTTTTAGCTTCAGCTATCAGACAGCAACAACAACAACAAAAAGAAATAAAGGCCTCCAAATAGTTAAGGAGGAATTAAATTGTCACTATTTGATGATGACAGGATGCTATACATAGAAAACCCTAAAGACTCCACCAAAAAAACGATTGGAATTGATAAAAACTCATTAAAGTAGCAGAGTACACAATTAACTATTGTATACAAATGCAAACCTGTTGCATTTATATATAATAAAGTAGCAGAAAGAGAAAGTAAGAAAACAATTTTATTTACAATTGCACTAAAAAGAATGAAATACCTAGGAATACACTTAACCAAGAAGGTGAAAGTCCTGTATCCTGGAGAGTATAAAACTGATGAAAGAAACTGAAGAAGACAAAACAAATGGAAAGATATTCCATGCTAAAGAGTTAGAATAATTAATATTGTTATAATATCCTTACTACTCAAAGCAATATACATACTCAATGTAATCACCATCAAAATACCAACAACATTTTTCACAAAACTAGAACAAAAAAATACTAAAATTTGTATGGAATCACAAAGGACCCTGAATAGCCAAACCAATATTGAGAAAGAGCAACAAAGCTAGAGGTATCACAATCCCAGATTTCAAGATTTACCACAAAGTTGCAGTAAACAAAACAATACGGTACTGGCAAAAATAATAGACACATTGATTACTGAAACAGAAGACAGATCCCAGAAATAAATCAACACTACTATGGACAATTAATCCATGACAAAGGCAAAAATATACAGTGGGGAAAAGACAGTCTCTTTAATAATTGTTGCTGGAAAACATTGACAGCTACATGCAAAAAAATGAACCTGGACCACTTCCTTACAAGTTACACAGAAACACTCAAAATGGATTAAAGGCCTAAGTGGGAAACCTGAAACTATAAAACTCCTAGAAGAAAAATAGGCAATAATCTCTTGGACACTGATGTTAGCAGAGTTTTTCTAGATATGTCTCCTAAAGCAAGCAAAATAAACTATTGGAAATATACCAAAATAAAATGCTTTTGCATGGCAAAGGAAACTATCAAGAAAACAAAAAGACAACCTACTGATGGAAGAATATATTTGTAAATGATATATCTGATAAAGGGTCAATATACAAAACATATAAAGAACTTACACAACTCAACACTTCAAAATTCCAAACAATCCAATTAAAAATGGGCAAAGGACTTGAACAGACATTTTTCTAGAAGTCATACACATGGCCAATAGATACATGAAAATATGCTCAACATCACTAATTAGGGAAATTCAAATCAAAACCACAATAAAATATCACCTTACACCCGTCATATTGTCTAAAAGACAAGAAATAACTAGTGTTAGGTTGTGAAGAAAATGGCGCCCTCGTGCACTGTTGGATGGAATGTAAATTGGTGCACCTACTTTGGAAAACAGTATGTAGATTCCTCAAAAAATTAAAAATAGAAATACATTATTTTTCCTTCCCTTCCCCTATGGTCATCTGTTGTGTTTCTTAAATTCCACGTATGAGTAAAATCATATGATATTTGTCTTTGATATCATACGATATTGATATCGACAGACTTATTTCACTTAGCATAATACACTTTAATTCCATCCACGTTATTGCAAATGGCAATATTTTATTCTTTTTGATCACTAAGTAGTATTAATACACACACACACACACACACACACACACACACACACACACACACACCCCTTCTTTATCCATTCAGAGCAAACCATAAGAGATTCTTAAATACAGAGAACAAACTGAGGGTTACTGGAGGGGAGATGGGTGGGTGTATGGGCTAAATGAGTGATGGACATTAAGGAGGCCACTTATTGGAATGAGCACTGGGAGTTATATGTAAGTGATGAATCACTGGATTGTACTCCTGAAACCAATACTACACTGTATGTTAACTACTTGAATTTAAATAAATAAATTTTTAAAAATAAAATAAAATCACAAAATAAAAATGATAGAAATACCACATGATCCATCAGTTCCACCACTAGGTATTTACCCAAAGAAAATTAAAACACTAATTCAAAAAGATATATGCACCTGTGTTTATTGCAGCAGTATTTACAATCGCCAACATATGGAAGCAACCTAAGTAACCAGCGATAAATGGATAAAGAAGATGTGGTAAACAAACACAATAGGATATTATTATAGCATAAAAAAGGATGAGATCTTAGCATTTGTGATGACATGGATGGACATAAAGTGTATTAAATTACAGAATCAGAGAGAGACAAATACTCTATGATTTCACTTATATGTGGAATTTAAAATACAAAACAAACCAACAAGCAGAAAAACCAAAATACACATTATTAAATATAGGAAAAAACTGGTGGTTGCCAGATGGTATGTGGGTTGGAGAATGGATGAAACAGATGAAGGAGATTGAGAGGTACAAACTACTGGTTATAAAAAAAAATTTTTTTTCAATAATGTATTAAAATAAATTATTCAATATATTCAATAATACTGTAATAATATTGTATGGTGACAGATGCTGACTAATGGATCATGGTGAGCACTGAACTATTATGTACACAATTCCTGAAACTATGTTGTATACCTGAAACCAATATAACATTATATGTTAATTATACTTCAATAAGAAAAATTTAAAAAGTGGACAAAAGACCTGAGCAGATACCTCATGTAAGAAGATACAGAGATGACAAATATGAATATGAAAAAATGTTCAATATTATTTGTTATTGAGGAATTGCAAATTAAAATAATGAGATACCACTAAAAAACTTATTAGAATGGCCTAAATCCAAATAACTGTCACTGCCAATTCGGGTAAGGATATTGAGTGCCAGGGATTCTCATTCATTGCTGATGGAAATAAAAAATGGTATAGTCACTTTGAAGACAGTTTGGAAGTTACTAAGAAAAAGAAAAGTGAACATAATCCTACCATATGATCTAGCAGTCACATTCTGCGGCATTTATCCAAGTTAGCTGAAAATTTAAATCCACAAAAAAACCTGTATACAGATGTTTATAGAAGCTTTATTCATAATTTAAAAAAAATGGAAGCAACAAAAATGTCCTTCAGTAGATGAATGGGTAAACAAACTGGGTGCAGACATACAATGGAATATTATCCATTAGTAAAAAAAATTGACCAAGTCCCAAATAGACATGAAGGAACCTTAAATGCATATTGCTAAGTGAGGGAAGCCAGTCTGAAAGGTAGACACAATATGATTCCAACTACATGATATTCTGGAAAAGGTAAAACAATAGAGAAAGTAAAATATTTAGCCATTGCTAGGAGTAAGAGGGGAAGTGTATAGGAGGGAATGATGAATAGGTGTAGCACAGGTGATTTTTTTGGGGGAAGAAACTATTCTATATAAATCTGTGATGGTAGATACACAATACTATACATTTGGCAAAACCTTTAGAAATGTACAACAGAGTGAACCTTAATATAAAATATGGATTTTAGTTACTAATAATATTTTCTATATTGATTCATCAATTCTAACATATGTACCACAAAAACTTTGGGGGGAGAGAGCATACTCTGTTTATTTTCTGGAAGTTTTTTCTGTAAACTTAACATTGCTCCAAGAAGTAAAGTATATTAATAAAAAGCGGAAAGGGGGCACCTGGATGCCTCAATTGGTTAAGAGTCCAACTCTTGGTCCTGGCTCAGATCCTGATCTCACGGTTTGTGAGATGGAGCCCTGTGTAGGATTCTGTGCTGATAGTGCCAAGCCTGTTTGGGATTCTCTCTCTCCCTCTCTCTCTGACCTTCCCCTGCCTTCTCTCTCTCTCTCTCTCTCTCTCTCTCTCTCTCTCTCTCTCTTTCTCTCATAATAAATAAAATAAACTTTAAAAAAATTGTAAAGAGAAAAAGATGATACAGCCAGTGTGGAAAATAGTTTGTCAGTTACTCAAAAAGTTAAACATGGTATTACCATATGACCCACAATTCTATTTCTATGTATATACACCAAAGTATTGAAACAGATATTCAAAAAAAATGTTGTACACAAATTTTCATAAAAGCGCTGTTCACAATGGCCAAATAAATATCCATACAAATAAAACATATATGAACAAATGAACTGATATCAAAATGCAACATATCCATACAATGGATTATTATTCAGCCATAAAAGGGAATGAAATACTGATACATTCTACATGAATGAACCTCAAAAATACTATTCTAAGTGAAAGAAACCAGACACAAGAGTTCAAATATTGTATGAATTGATTTATATTAAATATCCAGAATAGAAAATTATACAGACACTGAAAGCAGATCAGTGGTTGCTAGGACCTGAGGAGAGGGGAAAAGGTAGAAGTGACTACATAATGGGTACAGGGTTTACTTTTGGAATAATGAAAACATTTTGGGATTAGACAGAAGTGATGCTTGCACAACATTGTGAATATATTAATGACTGAATCATACACTTTTAAAATGGTTGATTTAATGTTATGTGAATTTTATTTTAACAAAAATATAAAAAAGGAAAAAGCAAGAATTCTTCCTTTAGGTAGGGCATCTTCAACTGGCCTATTTAAAAGCAACTTTCCATAAACTATACAATAGCCAGTATGTCTACATCATCTCAAATGTGTTGATATTCAAAGTAGAGAGCTGTTAGAATCTGGAAAATAATCCCCTGAGCAAAAGCACTGGGATCAAAGAAATCTGGTGGCTATTTAATAGTTCTTGAACTCCAATTTAATAATCTATTAAATATTAATACTAATTCCAGCTTTGCAGGGTTACTGTAAAAATTAGAATTAAGCATGGATAGTAATTAGCACAGTTCATGGCACATTATTTTATTAAACCAATTTTCTGATTCTGTTGGATGATGTAACATATCATTTAATAGGTTACAATGAATAAACAAGATCCAAATTTTGTTATTGACTCTATAGTAATTAAATGAGCAAAAAATAGGGGCGCCTGGGTGGCTCAGTCGGTTAAGCGGCCGACTTCGGCTCAGGTCATGATCTCACAGTCCGTGAGTTCGAGCCCTGCGTCAGGCTCTGTGCTGACAGCTCAGAGCCTGGAGCCTGTTTCAGATTCTGTGTCTCCCTCTCTCTGACCCTCCCCCGTTAATGCTTTGTCTCTCTCTGTCTCAAAAATAAATAAACGTTAAAAAAATTAAAAATATATATATAAATGAGCAAAAAATATATTTTTCAATATAGAGTAGTTCATTTATCAACAAATGAATTAATAAAAAAGACCTCTCTGACCTCAGCCGTAGCAATCTCTTACTCGACACATCCCCAAAGGCAAGGGAATTAAAAGCAAAAGTGAATTACTGGGACCTTATGAAGATAAAAAGCTTCTGCACAGCAAAGGAAACAACCAACAAAACTAAAAGGCAACCAACGGAATGGGAAAAGATATTTGCAAATGACATATCGGACAAAGGGCTAGTATCCAAAATCTATAAAGAGCTCACCAAACTCCACACCCAAAAAACAAATAACCCAGTGAAGAAATGGGCAGAAAACATGAATAGACACTTCTCTAAAGAAGACATCCGGATGGCCAACAGGCACATGAAAAGATGTTCAGCGTCGCTCCTTATCAGGGAAATACAAATCAAAACCACACTCAGGTATCACCTCACGCCAGTCAGAGTGGCCAAAATGAACAAATCAGGAGACTCTAGATGCTGGAGAGGATGTGGAGAAACGGGAACCTTCTTGCACTGTTGGTGGGAATGCAAATTGGTGCAGCCGCTCTGGAAAGCAGTGTGGAGGTTCCTCAGAAAATTAAAAATAGACCTACCCTATGACCCAGCAATAGCACTGCTAGGAATTTATCCAAGGGACACAGGAGTACTGATGCATAGAGGCACTTGTACCCCAATGTTCATAGCAGCACTCTCAACAATAGCCAAATTATGGAAAGAGCCTAAATGTCCATCAACTGATGAAGGGATAAAGAAATTGTGGTTTATATACACAATGGAATACTACGTGGCAATGAGAAAAAATGAAATATGGCCTTTTGTAGCAACGTGGATGGAACTGGAGAGTGTGATGCTAAGTGAAATAAGCCATACAGAGAAAGACAGATACCATATGGTTTCACTCTTATGTGGATCGTGAGAAACTTAACAGAAACCCATGGGGGAGGGGAAGGAAAAAAAAAAAGAGGTTAGAGTGGGAGAGAGCCAAAGCATAAGAGACTGTTAAAAACTGAGAACAAACTGAGGGTTGATGGGGGGTGGGAGGGAAGAGAGGGTGGGTGATGGGTATTGAAGAGGGCAGCTTTTGGGATGAGCACTGGGTGTTGTATGTAAACCAATTTGACAATAAATTTCATATATAAAAAAAGATACAAAAAATGCATAACAGTTGGTTATGCTATACAAATGGAAGAGATTAGATAATGTGATAAATTTTTAGAATACCAGAGACCACTTCTAATATCTAGTCATATAAACACTCATTTTTTAGCTTTCAGAAATCATGAAGCATACATTGAATTTCTTTTCGAAATAATAGTTTACTTTACAAGTAATAGAAGCAGTCATTTTGGATGATGAGTAAGGAAGTATTTCCTTTCTCATCTACTATGCCTTTTGATGCATCTCAGAAAAAAAGCACCTGGGAACTTACAGAGGCAAATAGGGAAATGACTTTCCAATTATGGTAGAAATATCATCTCATAATTTCTTTTAATATTGTTTCTTTAAAACTAGGTACTATTATACACTACACTAGAACCGCAGGATTGGCTTTAGACTAACGGTTCCTCCTTCTACTTCTCTATTCTACTACAATTCAAAACATACAAAAAAATAAGCAATAGTCTTGTCAAAATGGTGCTAATATGTCAGCAGGAAACAATGTGTTAATGCATTACTGTACACTGTAAAATGAGTTAACATGTATGGTTTCAACAGGGTTCTTTCTAAAAATCTAATATTTGAAACCTATAATAACAGAGTGATACTAGCATAATGACTAATAGGTAATGAGACAAAATGGAGTGGTCAGAAACATTCAGTTACATAGTCATTCAATTTTTGACAAAGGAGACAAAACAATCCAATGGAAAAGGGAAACTCTTTCCACAAATGGTACTAAAACAACTTAAAATCCACATGGAAAATACAATGATATGAAATTCCTATATTAAACCATACACAAAAAATATTTTGAGACAGATCATAAATCTAAATGTAAAAACTAAAATCATAAAGCATTTAGGTGAAAACAGAAAAGAATATCATCCCAACTTGGGGTAGGCAAAGTTCTACTAGACATGACACAGAAAGCAGTAGATAAAAGAAAAAAAAAAACACAGACCTCATCACAATTAAAAATTACTACTCACCAAATGATTCCATTAAGAAAATGTACAAGCAATCTCTACACTGGGAGAAAATACTCGTAAACTAACTACATACAGAGAACTATTACCTAGTCTATATTAAAAACTCCAGGGATGCCTGGGTGGCTCAGTTGGTTGACTGTCTGATACTTGATTTTGGCCCAGGTAATGATCTCATAGTTCATAAGACAGAGTCCCAGGTCGGGCTCTACACTGACAGTGTGGAGCCTGCTTGGGATTCTCTCTCCCACTCTCTCTGCCCCTCCCCTGCATTCTCTCTCTCTCAAAGCAAATAAGTAGATATTTTAAAACCCCAAACTTCAATAATTCAATAATAAAAATACAAACAACCCATGTTTTAAAAATAAACAGATGTTGTGAGAAGACACTATACACACACACACAAAATGATATATGAAAGGACAAGAAAAGCACATATAAAAGTGCCAAACAGGGGCGCCTGGGTGGCGCAGTCGGTTGAGCGTCCGACTTCAGCCAGGTCACGATCTCGCGGTCCGTGAGTTCGAGCCCCGCGTCGGGCTCTGGGCTGATGGCTCAGAGCCTGGAGCCTGTTTTCAATTCTGGATCTCCCTCTCTCTCTGCCCCTCCCCCGTTCATGCTCTGTCTCTCTCTGTCCCAAAAATAAATAAAAAAAACGTTGAAAAAAAAAATTAAAAAAAAAATAAAAGTGCCAAACATAAGCAGTTAACACAAAATGCAAATTAAAGCTGCAATGAGACACGACTAAATACTCACCAGAATGACTAAAATTGAAAAGCCTGATAATACCAAATTTTGGCAATGATGTGGAACAACTGGAAATTTTGTACATTTATTATTGAAATATAAATATAGCTGTTTGGGAAAAGTTCTGGAAGATTCTTATAAAATTAAACATGCAGGGGTGCCTTGGTGGCTCAGTTGGTTAAGCATCTGACTTCAGCTCAGGTCATGATCTCGTGGTTTGTGAGTTCGAGCCCCACATCGGGCTCTGTGCTGACAGCTCAGAGCCTGGAGCCTCCTTTGGATTCTGTGTCTTCTTCTCTCTCTGCCTCTCTCCTACTTGTGTTCGATCTCTCTCTCTCTTTCTCTCTCTCTCTCTCTCAAAAATATATTAAAAATGTAAAAAAAATAAATAAATAAATAAATAAATAAATAAATAAATAAA
>NW_024417932.1:0-1026 GCF_014898765.1 Herpailurus yagouaroundi | reverse complement strand
GACTCGTGACTGATCTCTCTTTTGAAACGTGGCAGGCCAGAAAGGATTGGCACGAGATCTTCAGTGTGCTAAACAGAAAAAATATGCAGCCGAGAATCCTTTATCCAGCAAGTCTGTCATTTAGAATAGAAGGAGAGATAAAGGTCTTCCCAAACAAAAACTGAAGGAATTTGTCACCACTAAACCAGCCCTACAAGAGATCCTAAGGGGGATCCTGTGAGACAAAGTACCAGAGACGTCACTACAAGCATAAAACATACAGATATCACAATGACTCTAAACCCGTATCTTTCTATGATAACACTGAATGTAAATGGATTAAATGCGCCAACCAAAAGACACAGGGTATCAGAATGGATAAAAAAACAACACCCATCTATTTGCTGTCTACAAGAGACTCATTTTAGACCTGAGGACACTTTCAGATTGAGAGTGAGGAGATGGAGAACTATTTATCATGCTACTGGAAGCCAAAAGAAAGCTGGAGTAGCCATACTTATATCAGACAAACTAGACTTTAAATTAAAGACTGTAACAAGAGATGAAGAAGGACATTATATAATAGTGACAGGGTCTATCCATCAGGAAGAGCTAACAATTATAAATGTCTATGCGCCGAATACCGGAGCCCCCAAATATATAAAACAATTACTCATAAACATAAGCAACCTTATTGATAAGAATGTGGTAATTGCAGGGGACTTTAACACTCCACTTACAGAAATGGATAGATCATCTAGACACGCGGTCAATAAAGAAACAAGGGCCCTGAATGATACATTGGATCCGATGGACTTGACAGATATATTTAGAACTCTGCGTCAGAATATACTTTCTTCTCGAGTGCACATGGAACATTCTCCAAGATAAATCATATACTGGGTCACAGAACAGCCCTTCATAAGTTTACAAGAATTGAAATTATGCCATGCATACTTTCAGACCACAGTGCTATGAAGCTTGAAATCAACCACAGGAAAAAGTCTGGAAAACCTCCAAAAGCATGGAGGTTAAAGAACACCCTAC
>NW_024417931.1:0-3040 GCF_014898765.1 Herpailurus yagouaroundi | reverse complement strand
TAGACCTGAGGACACCTTTAGATTGAGAGTGAGGGGATGGAGAACTATTTATCATGCTACTGGAAGCCAAAAGAAAGCTGGAGTAGCCATACTTATATGAGACAAACTAGACTTTAAATTAAAGGCTGTAACAAGAGATGAAGAAGGACATTATATAATAGTGACAGGGTCTATCCATCAGGAAGAGCTAACAATTATAAATGTCTATGCTCTGAATACCGGAGCCCCCAAATATACAAAACAATTACTCATAAACATAAGCAACCTTATTGAGAAGAATGTGGTAATTGCAGGGGACTTTAACACCCCACTTACAGAAATGGATAGATCATCTAGACACACGGTCAGTAAAGAAACAAGGGCCCTGAATGAAACACTGGATCAGATGGACTTGACAGATGTATTTAGAACTCTGCATCCCAAAGCAACAGAATATACTTTCTTCTCGAGTGCACATGGAACATCCTCCAAGATAGATCACATATTGGATCACAAAACAGCCCTTCATAAGTTTACAAGAATTGAAAATATAGCATGCATACTTTCAGACCACAGCGCTATGAAGCTTGAAATCAACCACAGGAAAAAGTCTAGAAAACCTCCAAAAGCATGAAGGTTAAAGAACACCCTACTAAAGAATGAGTGGGTCAACCAGGCAATTCGAGAAGAAATTAAAAAATATATGGAAACAAACGAAAATGAAAATACAACAATCCAAACGCTTTGGGACGCAGCGAAGGCAGCCCTGAGAGGAAAATACATTGCAATCCAGGCCTATCTCAAGAAACAAGAAAAATCCCAAATACAAAATCTAACAGCACACCTAAAGGAAATAGAAGCAGAACAGCAAAGGCAGCCTAAACCCAGCAGAAGAAGAGAAATAATAAAGATCAGAGCAGAAATAAACAATATAGAATCTAAAAAAAACTGTAGAGCAGATCAACGAAACCAAGAGTTGGTTTTTTGAAAAAATAAACAAAATTGACAAACCTCTAGCCAGGCTTCTCAAAAAGAAACGGGAGATGACCCAAATAGATAAAATCATGAATGAAAATGGAATGATTACAACCAATCCCTCAGAGATACAAACAATTATCAGGGAATACTATGAAAAATTATATGCCAACAAATTGGACAACCTGGAAGAAATGGACAAATTCCTGAACACCCACACTCTTCCAAAACTCAATCAGGAGGAAATAGAAAGCTTGAACAGACCCATAACCAGCGAAGAAATTGAATCGGTTATCAAAAATCTCCCAATAAATAAGAGTCCAGGACCAGATGGCTTCCCAGGGGAGTTCTACCAGATGTTTAAAGCAGAGATAATACCTATCCTTCTCAAGCTATTCCAAGAAATAGAAAGGGAAGGAAAACTTCCAGACTCATTCTATGAAGCCAGTATTACTTTGATTCCTAAACCAGACAGAGACCCAGTAAAAAAAGAGAACTACAGGCCAATATCCCTGATGAATATGGATGCAAAAATTCTCAATAAGATACTAGCAAATCGAATTCAACGGCATATAAAAAGAATTATTCACCATGATCAAGTGGGATTCATTCCTGGGATGCAGGGCTGGTTCAACATTCGCAAATAAATCAACGTGATACATCACATTAACAAAAAAAAAGAGAAGAACCATATGATCCTGTCAATCGATGCAGAAAAGGCCTTTGACAAAATCCAGCACCCTTTCTTAATAAAAACCCTTGAGAAAGTCAGGATAGAAGGAACATACTTAAAGATCATAAAAGCCATTTATGAAAAGCCCACAGCTAACATCATCCTCAACGGGGAAAAACTGAGAGCTTTTTCCCTGAGATCAGGAACACGACAGGGATGCCCACTCTCACCGCTGTTGTTTAACATAGTGCTGGAAGTTCTAGCATCAGCAATCAGACAACATAAGGAAATCAAAGGCATCAAAATTGGCAAAGATGAAGTCAAGCTTTCGTTTTTTGCAGACGACATGATATTATACATGGAAAATCCGATAGACTCCACCAAAAGTCTGCTAGAACTGATACATGAATTCAGCAAAGTTGCAGGATACAAAATCAATGTACAGAAATCAGTTGCATTCTTATACACTAACAATGAAGCAACAGAAAGACAAATAAAGAAACTGATCCCTTGGGGCGCCTGGGTGGCGCAGTCGGTTAAGCGTCCGACTTCAGCCAGGTCACGATCTCGCGGTCCGTGAGTTCGAGCCCCGTGTCAGGCTCTGGGCTGATGGCTTGGAGCCTGGAGCCTGTTTCCGATTCTGTGTCTCCCTCTCTCTCTGCCCCTTCCCCGTTCATGCTCTGTCTCTCTCTGTCCCAAAAATAAATAAACGTTGAAAAAAAAATTAAAAAAAAAAAAAAAAAAAAGAAACTGATCCCATTTACAACTGCACCAAGAAGCATAAAATACCTAGGAATAAATCTAACCAAAGATGTAAAGGATCTGTATGCTGAAAACTATAGAAAGCTTATGAAGGTAATTGAAGAAGATTTAAAGAAATGGAAAGACATTCCCTGCTCATGGATTGGAAGAATAAATATTGTCAAAATGTCAATACTACCAAAAGCTATCTACACATTCAATGCAATCCCAATCAAAATTGCACCAGCATTCTTCTTGAAACTAGAGCAAGCAATCCTAAAATTCATATGGAACCACAAAAGGCCCCGAATAGCCCAAGTAATTTTGAAGAAGAAGACCAAAGCAGGAGGCATCACAATCCCAGACTTTAGCCTCTACTACAAAGCTGTCATCATCAAGACAGCATGGTATTGGCACAAAAACAGACACATAGACCAATGGAATAGAATAGAAACCCCAGAACTAGACCCACAAACGTATGGCCAACTCATCTTTGACAAAGCAGGAAAGAATATCCAATGGAAAAAAGACAGTCTCTTTAACAAATGGTGCTGGGAGAACTGGACAGCAACATGCAGAAGGTTGAAACTAGACCACTTTCTCACACCATTCACAAAAATAAACTCAAAATGGATAAAGGACCTGAATGTGAGACAGGAAACCATCAAAACC
>NW_024417930.1:0-2415 GCF_014898765.1 Herpailurus yagouaroundi | reverse complement strand
CCTACACCTGCCTAAATAACCCAGAAAACCACCAGAGGATTAGCAGACCGGAGTTGCCGGAGCCAAGCGCAGACGAGAGGCCCACGGAAGAGGGTAGGAAGGGCGGCGAGGCGGTGCGCGCTCCACAGGCTGGCGGGAGGGAGCCGGGGCGGAGGGGCGGCTCGCCGGCCAAGCAGAGCCCCCAAGTCTGGCTTGCAAAAAGCAGAGGGGCCTGACGGACTGTGTTCCGACAGCAAGCGCGCCTTAGCGTCTGGGAGGTCATAAGTGAACAGCTCTGCTCAGAAAGCGGGAAGGCTGGAGGACAAAGGGAAGGAAAGCTGCTGAGCCCCCGGACGACAGAGCTCAGTTTGGTGGGGAACAAAGGCGCTCGCCAGCGCCATCTCCCCCGCCCATCCCCCAGCCAAAATCCCAAAGAGAACCAGTTCCTGCCAGGGAACTTGCTCGCTCCGCGCAAACACCCAACTCTGCGCTTCTGCGGAGCCAAACCACCAGCAGCGGATCTGACTCCCTGCTGCTGCCACAGGGCCCCTCCTGAAGTGGATCACCTAAGGAGAAGCAAGCTAAGCCTGCCCCTCCTGCCCCTGTGCACCTTGCCTACCCACCCCAGCTAAGACGCCAGATCCCCAGCATCACAAGCCTGGCAGTGTGCAAGTAGCCCAGACAGGCCACCCGACCCCACAGTGAATCCCGCCCCTAGGAGAGGGGAAGAGAAGGCACGCACCAGTCTGACTGTGGCCCCAGCGGTGGGCTGGGGGCAGACATCAGCTCTGACTGCGGCTCCGCCCACCAACTCCAGTTAGACACCACAGCACAGGGGAAGTGCCCTGCAGGTCCTCACCACGCCAGGGACTATCCAAAATGACCAAGCGGAAGAATTCCCCTCAGAAGAATCTCCAGGAAATAACAACAGCTAATGAGCTGATCAAAAAGGATTTAAATAATATAACAGAAAGTGAATTTAGAATAATAGTCATAAAATTAATCGCTGGGCTTGAAAACAGTATAGCTGACAGCAGAGAATCTCTTGCTACAGAGATCAAGGGACTAAGGAACAGTCACGAGGAGCTGAAAAACGCTTTAAATGAAATGCATAACAAAATGGAAACCACCACAGCTCGGATTGAAGAGGCAGAGGAGAGAATAGGTGAACTAGAAGATAAAGTTATGGAAAAAGAGGAAGCTGAGAAAAAGAGAGATAAAAAAATCCAGGAGGATGAGGGGAAAATTAGAGAACTAAGTGATACACTAAAAAGAAATAATATACGCATAATTGGTATCCCAGAGGAGGAAGAGAGAGGGAAAGGTGCTGAAGGGGTACTTGAAGAAATAATAGCTGAGAACTTCCCTGAAGTGGGGAAGGAAAAAGGCATTGAAATCCAAGAGGCACAGAGAACTCCCTTCAGACGTAACTTGAATCGATCTTCTGCACGACATATCATAGTGAAACTGGCAAAATACAAGGATAAAGAGAAAATTCTGAAAGCAGCAAGGGGTAAACGTGCCCTCACATATAAAGGGAGACCTATAAGACTCGTGACTGATCTCTCTTTTGAAACTTGGCAGGCCAGAAAGAGTTGGCACGAGATTTTCAGTGTGCTAGACAGAAAAAATATGCAGCCGAGAATCCTTTATCCAGCAAGCCTGTCATTTAGAATAGAAGGAGAGATAAAGGTCTTCCCAAACAAACAAAAACTGAAGGAATTTGTCACCACTAAACCAGCCCTACAAGAGATCCTAAGGGGGACCCTGAGAGACAAAGTACCGGAGACATCACTACAAGCATAAAACATACAGACATCACAATGACTCTAAACCCATATCTTTCTATAATAACACTGAATGTAAATGGATTAAATGCGCCAACCAAAAGACAGAGGGTATCAGAATGGATAAAAAAACAAGACCCATCTATTTGCTGTCTACAAGAGACTCATTTTAGACCTGAGGACACCTTTAGATTGAGAGTGAGGGGATGGAGAACTATTTATCATGCTACTGGAAGCCAAAAGAAAGCTGGAGTAGCCATACTTCTATCAGACAAACTAGACTTTAAATTAAAGGCTGTAACAAGAGATGAAGAAGGACATTATATAATAGTGAGGGGTCTATCCATCAGGAAGAGCTAACAATTATAAATGTCTATGCGCCAAATACTGGACCGCCCAAATATATAAAACAATTACTCATAAACATAAGCAACCTTATTGAGAAGAATGTGGTAATTGCAGGGGACTTTAACACCCCACTTACAGAAATGGATAGATCATCTAGACACACGGTCAATAAAGAAACAAGGGCCCTGAATGAGACATTGGATCAGATGGACTTGACAGATATATTTAGAACTCTGCATCCCAAAGCAACAGAATATACTTTCTTCTCGAGTGCACATGGAACATTCTCCAAGATAGATCA
>NW_024417929.1:0-2109 GCF_014898765.1 Herpailurus yagouaroundi | reverse complement strand
AAGAATTCAAGAAGATGAAAAGGAAACTCCAGTCACACAAACACACACAGTGTGCCTAGAACACACAGCATGTGGACAAATTGAGAACCGCCGTGGCTAGGCACACCGTTTCAGCCTCGGTTTTGTCCTTCTCCAATATGCAGTTGAGGACCTTGAGCACCTCCGCCTCACTGGACACGCCGGCCGGAGTCTTTGCCTGTCGCCGTATGACTGTTTTTTGAAGAGCTCTCTCGTGCCCGGAGACAAGGAACTCCAAATGTTCCACCAGCAGCTGGCGGGAGAGGCAAAAGGAACACCGTGTTTCAAGAACACCTTCAATTCCGGGCCTCAAGTTCACCAAATGCAAAACCAAGTCTGAATCCCTTCAATTCAGTTCCCAGGTAGGGAGCCGTCCCCTCGAATGTGTTAAAATAGCCTCACTCCTCCTCACGGATCAAACAAGGTTTGAGAACAATGGGTCCCAGCCAACTCCACGGGGACATGTGGACAAGGGGAGTGAATGGTGTCCTGTGTTTAAAGACACTGGCGGTGCGCCTACTGACCCTGGTGTTGTTTCTCTCCGCCTTCAGGTTGGCGATCTCCTCCTCTCTCTGCACGAGCTGCTCCCTGCAGGTGTGGAGCTCTGCAGCGAGAGCTGCACACTCCTGGGGTCGGAGAGGGGACAAAAGTGGAGAGACACAGGGGGGTCTTTACCAGAGCACACCAGGCCTCCGTGGCCCTCCAGAGTCCCAGCACCCACCGCCCTCAAGTAGCCTCACACACACCAGTCCCCTCCTCACCACCCACAGGAGTCCCGGGGATTTTCGGAGGGACCGACACTCAAGGGGACAGACATTTTCAGGTGCCTGGCAGGTCTAGGACTCAGGAACTCTGCTGACTCGGGAGCAACAGGCCGAGAAGCCTCCTGCCCATCCCCAGCCTCTGGCCTCGTCTGGCAAGCAGGCTTGTGGAGCGGCAGTGGGGAAAGGCTGACGGTACTCAAAAGCTGCTGTCTTAGCCTGAACCCCTGGCTCAATCAGACTCAACCATACCCAATGGACTTTTCAAAAACGATGGTAGGACTCTTGACGAAAGGGCGAGTTTACGACTTCTTTCCTTAGTCAAGCAGGAAATATTATGGAGGAAGGGATTCTGAGGAGAGTGATGCCAGGGCCCACCACCCCGCGTGGGGCTTCTCTCCCGCCAATACTGAGCGCCCGCCCAGGACATGGCGTACAGGTGGGCTCCAAGGAGGTGGACGCACACTCTCCAGTCAGTCGAGCGCAGAGCCCGGTGCAGGGCTCCATCCCTGAACCATGACATCATGACCTGAGCTGAAACCAAGAGTCAGACGCTTAATGCCCTGAGACACCCAGGCGCCCCAGAGCTTTTGTCTCTGTAGGACAAACGAGGGGATAAACGTTCACTTAACAACTGACATTCCAAATAAAGAGAGTTGTTGATTTCAGCAATTCTAGAAACTCCAAGTACAAACTGGTGACATACTTCAATTTCTTTCATAAAGTAGCCCTTTCCAAATCAACGGGAATGTTACCACAAAACTGACCACGTTCCTTGCAATCTGACTTGACAAGGTGAACCCACAAAAGCCTATCTGATCCTTGATGTAGGACTGTGCAGGCCCATTTCTATGTGGGGATTTTTGTTCCAATAAATACATTGGAAACTTTTCTGGAGATGTGTGATATTTGGAAAGACTAGCAGATGAGCTGAGCAGCTACGAAGTATCAAAACTAGTAAGCAAAAGGGAGGCCAGAGTGCATGAAATATACGCAGATACTAGGCTATTAGAGCATTTCCTCCCCGAAAACATACACAAACCTACTCTAACAAGATAAAACGTATCATTTTGCACACAGAAACTGATCGTACCTACATGGTGCCATGTGCAGTCAAGAGAAAGGCAAACAAATGTGGAGACGCAGGATTAAGTCCTAACCGCATAACACGAGCTGTAGCAGACGCTGTCCTCTGGGGGAAGTGTGCACCACCTCCTGTTGCTATTGAGGTCCCCTCAAGTGTTGCACGACTCCACGAATCTGCTACTCAGCTCTTGGTAAGCACTTCCTTTCTCCAGTACATCAAGCACCACAGGAGAAGTGATTTCTC
>NW_024417928.1:0-1280 GCF_014898765.1 Herpailurus yagouaroundi | reverse complement strand
ACTTAAAATGGCTTAAATACTTAAATGTAACACCTGAAAACATCATATTTCTAGGAAAAATCAAAGAGGAAAGCTCCTTGACTGTGCTCTAGGCAATGACATTTTGGAATTGGCACCAAAAGCATACGCAGTAAAAGTAAAAATAAATTTTTATTTTTAATTATAATTATATAATATATATATAAATATATATATTTTAATTATATATATTTATATACACAAATATATATATAATATATATAATATATAATATATATATAATTATATAATTATACATATATATTTATATATATAATATATATATTTTATATATATTATATATATATTTTATGTATTTTATTTTATATATTTTATATATATTTATGTATATTTTTATTTATATATATAAATAAATACATATTTTATATATAATATAAATATATTATATATATAATAATATATAAATATAAATATATATAATGTATATATACATGTGTATATAGATATATAATTATATAATGTATAATATAAATATAATACAATAATATATATAATAATGTATAATATAATAAAATATATAATATATATTATATAAATATAAATATATATAATAATATATACATATTAATATTATTATTAAAATATATATAAATAAATATATATAAAAATATATATATTTATTTATATATATAAATATATGTTTATATTTTATAATGCACAAAATCTACACAAAATGCACAAAATATAATGCACATAATGCACAAAAAATATAAATAAATATATATATTATATATTTATATAAATAAATATATATATTATATATTTATATAAATAAATATATATTATATATTTATGTAAATAAATATATATATTATATATTTATATAAATATATATAAGTATATATAAATATAAAAAATATATTTATTTTTTATATATATTATATATATATAAATTTATATATAATATATATATAAATATATTTATAATTAATTATAATTAAAATTGGGCCCACATCAAACTAAAAAGCACAGGGAAGGAAAGGGAAGGAAACCATCAACAAAATGGAAAAACAACCTACAGAATCGGAGAATACATTTGCAGACCATCTCCAAGAAAGTGTTAATATACAAAACAAATAAGGAGTTCACATGAATAGTTAACCTTAAAAATAAAACTACCAGTTATGTTACCAGGAAAAAAATGGCTTATTTAGGGATAGCAGAGAACTGCCCCTTGGGAGAAGGAATCTATAACAAGTCTGGAGAACAAAGGAGAGGAACACTTTTGTAGAGGAAAGGAA
>NW_024417927.1:0-1944 GCF_014898765.1 Herpailurus yagouaroundi | reverse complement strand
TTTTGCTTTTAATTCCCTTGCCTTTGGGGATGTGTCGAGTAAGAGATTGCTACGGCTGAGGTCAGAGAGGTCTTTTCCTGCTTTCTCCTCTAGGGTTTTGATGGTTTCCTGTCTCACATTCAGGTCCTTTATCCATTTTGAGTTTATTTTTGTGAATGGTGTGAGAAAGTGGTCTAGTTTCAACCTTCTGCATGTTGCTGTCCAGTTCTCCCAGCACCATCTGTTAAAGAGACTGTCTTTTTTCCATTGGATGTTCTTTCCTACTTTGTCAAAGATTAGTTGACCATACGTTTGTGGGTCTAGTTCTGGGGTTTCTATTTTATTCCATTGGTCTATGTGTCTGTTTTTGTGCCAATACCATGCTGTCTTGATGATTACAGCTTTGTAGTAGAGGCTAAAGTCTGGGATTGTGATGCTTCCTGCTTTGGTCTTCTTCTTCCAAATTACTTTGGCTATTCGGGGCCTTTTGTAGTTCCATATGAATTTTAGGATTGCTTGTTCTAGTTTCGAGAAGAATGCTGGTGCAATTTTGATTGGGATTGCATTGAATGTGTAGATAGCTTTGGGTAGTATGGACATTTTGACAATATTTATTCTTCCAATCCATGAGCAGGGAATGTCTTTCAATTTCTTTATATCTTCTTCAATTTCCTTCATAAGCTTTCTATAGTTTTCAGCATACAGATCTGTTACATCTTTGGTTAGGTTTATTCCTAGGTAGTTTATGCTTCTTGGTACAATTGTGAATGGGATCAGTTTCTTTGTTTGTCTTTCTATTGCTTCCTTGTTAGTGTATAAGAATGCAACTGACTTCTGTACATTGATTTTGTATCCTGCAACTTTGCTGAATTCATGTATCAGTTCTAGCAGACTTTTGGTGGAGTCTATCAGATTTTCCATGTATAGAATCATGTCATCTGCAAAAAGTGAAAGCTTGACTTCATCTTTGCCAATTTTGATGCCTTTGATTTCCTTTTGTCGTCTGATTGCTGATGCTAGAACTTCCAACACTATGTTAAACAACAGCGGTGAGAGTGGACATCCCTGTCATTTTCCTGATCTCAGGGAAAAAGCTCTGTTTTTCCCCATTGAGGATGATGTTAGCTGTGGGCTTTTCATAATGGCTTTTATGATGTTTAAGTATGTTCCTTCTATCCTGACTTTCTCAAGGGGTTTTATTAAGAAAGGGTGCTGAATTTTGTCAAAGGCCTTTTCTGCATCGATTGACAGGATCATATGGTTCTTATCTTTTCTTTTATTAATGTGATGTATCACATTGATTGATTTGCGAATGTTGAACCAGCCCTGCATCCCAGGAATGAATCCCACTTGATCATGGAGAATAATTCTTTTTATATGCAGTTGAATTCGATTTGCTAGTATCTTATTGAGAATTTTTGCATCCATATTCATCAGGGATATTGGCCTGTAGTTCTCTTTTTTTACTGGGTCTCTGTCTGGTTTAGGAATCAAAGTAATACTGGCTTCATAGAATGAATCTGGAAGTTTTCCTTCCCTTTCTATTTCTTGGAATAGCTTGAGAAGGATAGGTATTATCTCTGCTTTAAACGTCTGGTAGAACTCCCCTGGGAAGCCATCTGGTCCTGGACTCTTATTCGTTGGGAGATTTTTGATAACCGATTCAATTTCTTCGCTGGTTAGGGGTCTGTTCAAGCTTTCTATTTCCTCTTGATTGAGTTTTGGAAGAGTGTGGGTGTTCAGGAATTTGTCCATTTCTTCCAGGTTGTCCAGTTTGTTGGCATATAATTTTTCATAGTATTCCCTGATAATTGTTTGTATCTCTGAGGGATTGGTTGTAATAATTCCATTTTCATTCATGATTTTATCTATTTGGGTCATCTCCCTTTTCTTTTTGAGAAGCCTGGCTAGAGGTTTGTCAATTTTGTTTATTTTTTCAAAAAACCAACTCTTGGTTTCATTGAT
>NW_024417926.1:0-1932 GCF_014898765.1 Herpailurus yagouaroundi | reverse complement strand
ATTGCAGGGGACTTTAACACCCCACTTACAGAAATGGATAGATCATCTAGACACACGGTCAATAAAGAAACAAGGGCCCTGAATGAGACATTGGATCAGATGGACTTGACAGATATATTTAGAACTCTGCATCCCAAAGCAACAGAATATACTCTCTTCTCGAGTGCACATGGAACATTCTCCAAGATAGATCATATACTGGGTCACAAAACAGCCCTTCATAAGTTTACAAGAATTGAAATCATACCATGCATACTTTCAGACCACAATGCTATGAAGCTTGAAATCAACCACAGAAAAAAGTCTGGAAAACCTCCAAAAGCATGGAGGTTAAAGAACACCCTACTAACGAATGAGTGGGTCAACCAGGCAATTAGAGAAGAAATTAAAAAATATATGGAAACAAACGAAAAGGAAAATACAACAATCCAAACGCTTTGGGACGCAGCGAAGGCAGTCCTGAGAGGAAAATACATTGCAATCCAGGCCTATCTCAAGAAACAAGAAAAATCCCAAATACAAAATCTAACAGCACACTTAAAGGAAATAGAAGCAGAACAGCAAAGGCAGCCTAAACCCAGCAGAAGAAGAGAAATAATAAAAATCAGAGCAGAAATAAACAATATAGACTCTAAAAAAACTGTAGAGCAGATCAACGAAACCAAGAGTTGGTTTTTTGAAAAAATAAACAAAATTGACAAACCTCTAGCCAGGCTTCTCAAAAAGAAACGGGAGATGACCCAAAAAGATAAAATCACGAATGAAAATGGAATGATTACAACCAATCCCTCAGAGATACAAACAATTATCAGGGAATACTATGAAAAATTATATGCCAACAAATTGGATAACCTGGAAGAAATGGACAAATTCCTGAACACCCACACTCTTCCAAAACTCAATCAGGACGAAATAGAAAGCTTGAACAGACCCATCACCAGCGAAGAAATTGAATCGGTTATCAAAAATCTCCCAACAAATAAGAGTCCAGGACCAGATGGCTTCCCAGGGGAGTTCTACCAGACGTTCAAAGCAGAGATAATACCTATCCTTCTCAAGCTATTCCAAGAAATAGAAAGGGAAGGAAAATTTCCAGACTCATTCTATGAAGCCAGTATTACTTTGATTCCTAAACCAGACAGAGACCCAGTAAAAAAAGAGAACTACAGTCCAATATCCCTGATGAATATGGATGCAAAAATTCTCAATAAGATACTAGCAAATCGAATTCAACGGCATATAAAAAGAATTATTCACCATGATCAAGTGGGATTCATTCCTGGGATGCAGGGCTGGTTCAACATTCGCAAATCAATCAACGTGATACATCACATTAACAAAAGAAAAGAGAAAAACCATATGATCCTGTCAATCGATGCAGAAAAGGCCTTTGACAAAATTCAGCACCCTTTCTTAATAAAAACCCTTGAGAAAGTCGGGATAGAAGGAACATACTTAAAGATCATAAAAGCCATTTATGAAAAGCCCACAGCTAACATCATCCTCAACGGGGAAAAACTGAGAGCTTTTTCCCTGAGATCAGGAACACGACAGGGATGCCCACTCTCACCGCTGTTGTTTAACATAGTGCTGGAAGTTCTAGCATCAGCAATCAGACAACAAAAGGAAATCAAAGGCGTCAAAATTGGCAAAGATGAAGTCAAGCTTTCGCTTTTTGCAGATGACATGATATTATACATGTAAAATCCGATAGACTCCACCAAAAGTCTGCTAGAACTGATCCATGAATTCAGCAAAGTTGCAGGATACAAAATCAATGTACACAAATCAGTTGCATTCTTTTACACTAACAATGAAGCAACAGAAAGACAAATAAAGAAACTGATCCCATTCACAATTGCACCAAGAAGCATAAAATACCTAGGAATAAATCTAACCAAAGATGTAAAGGATCTGTATGCTGAAAACTAT
>NW_024417925.1:0-3053 GCF_014898765.1 Herpailurus yagouaroundi | reverse complement strand
TTTTTCCATTGGATGTTCTTTCCTGCTTTGTCAAAGATGAGTTGGCCATACGTTTGTGGGTCTAGTTCTGGGGTTTCTATTCTATTCCATTGGTCTATGTGTCTGTTTTTGTGCCAATACCATGCTGTCTTGATGATGACAGCTTTGTAGTAGAGGCTAAAGTCTGGGATTGTGATGCCTCCTGCTTTGGTCTTCTTCTTCAAAATTCCTTTGGCTATTCGGGGCCTTTTGTGGTTCCATATGAATTTTAGGATTCTGGTTCTAGTTTCGAGAAAAATGCTGGTGCAATTTTGATTGGGATTGCATTGAATGTGTAGATAGCTTTGGGTAGTATTGACATTTTGACAATATTTATTCTTCCAACCCATGAGCAGGGAATGTCTTTCCATTTCTTTAAATCTTCTTCAATTACCTTCATAAGCTTTCTATAGTTTTCAGCATACAGATCCTTTACATCTTTGGTTAGATTTATTCCTAGGTATTTTATGCTTCTTGGTGCAATTGTGAATGGGATCAGTTTCTTTTTTTGTCTTTCTGTTGCTTCATTGTTAGTGTATAAGAATGCAACTGATTTCTGTACATTGATTTTGTATCCTGCAACTTTGCTGAATTCATGTATCAGTTCTAACAGACTTTTGGTGGAGTCTATCGGATTTTCCATGTATAATATCATGTCATCTGCAAAAAGCAAAAGCTTGACTTCATCTTTGCCAATTTTGATGCCTTTGATTTCCTGTTGTTGTCTGATTGCTGATGCTAGAACTTCCAGCACTATGTTAAACAACAGTGGTGAGAGTGGGCATCCCTGTCGTGTTCCTGATCTCAGGGAAAAAGCTCTCAGTTTTTCCCCGTTGAGGATGATGTTAGCTGTGGGCTTTTCATAAATGGCTTTTATGATCTTTAAGTATGTTCCTTCTATCCCGACTTTCTCAAGGGTTTTTATTAAGAAAGGGTGCTGGATATTGTCAAAGGCCTTTTCTGCATCGATTGACAGGATCATATGGTTTTTCTCTTTTTTTTTTTGTTAATGTGATGTATCACGTTGATTGATTTGAGAATGTTGAACCAGCCTTGCATCCCAGGAATGAATCCCACTTGATCATGGTGAATAATTTTTTTATATGCCGTTGAATTCGATTTGCTAGTATCTTATTGAGAATTTTGGCATCCATATTCATCAGGGATATTGGCCTGTAGTTCTCTTTTTTGACTGGGTCTCTGTCTGGTTTAGGAATCAAAGTAATACTGGCTTCATAGAATGAGTCTGGAAGTTTTCCTTCCCTTTCTATTTCTTGGAATAGCTTGAGAAGGATAGGTATTATCTCTGCTTTAAACGTCTGGTAGAACTCCTCTGGGAAGCCATCTGGTCCTGGACTCTTATTTGTTGGGAGATTTTTGATAACTGATTCAATTTCTTCGCTGGTTACGGGTCTGTTCAAGCTTTCTATTTCCTCCTGATTGAGTTTTGGAAGAGTGTGGGTGTTCAGGAATTTGTCCATTTCTTCCAGGTTGTCCAATTTGTTGGCATATAATTTTTCATAGTATTCCCTGATAATTGTTTGTATCTCTGAGGGATTGGTTGTAATCATTCCATTTTCATTCATGAGTTTATCTATTTGGGTCATCTCCCTTTTCTTTTTGAGAAGCCTGGCTAGAGGTTTGTCAATTTTGTTTATTTTTTTAAAAAACCAACTCGGTTTCGTTGATCTGCTCTACACTTTTTTTAGATTCTATATTGTTTATTTCTGCTCTGATCTTTATTATTTCTCTTCTTCTGCTGGGTTTAGGCTGCCTTTGCTGTTCTGCTTCTAGTTCCTTTAGGTGTGCTGTTAGATTTTGTATTTGGGATTTTTCTTGTTTCTTGAGTTAGGCCTGGATTGCAATGTATTTTCCTCTCAGGACTGCCTTCACTGCGTCCCAAAGCGTTTGGATTGTTGTATTTTCATTTTTGTTTGTTTCCATATATTTTTTAATTTCTTCTCTAATTGCCTGGTTGACCCACTCATTCGTTAGTAGGGTGTTCTTTAACCTCCATGCCTTTGGAGGTTTTCCAGACTTTTTTCTGTGGTCGATTTCAAGCTTCACAGCATTGTGGTCTGAAAGTATGCATGGTATGATTTCAATTCTTGTAAACTTATGAAGGTCTGTTTTGTGACCCAGTATATGATCTATCTTGGAGAATGTTCCATGTGCACTCGAGAAGAAAGTATATTCTGTTGCTTTGGGATGCAGAGTTCTAAATAGATCTGTCAAGTCCATCTGATCCAATGTCTCATTCAGGGCCCTTGTTTCTTTATTGACCGTGTGTCTAGATGATCTATCCATTTCTGTAAGTGGGGTGTTAAAGTCCCCTGCAATGACCACATTCTTATCAATAAGGTTGCTTATGTTTGTGAGTAATTGTTTTATATATTTGGGCGCTCCGGTATTCGGCGCATAGACATTTATAATTGTTAGCTCTTCCTGATGGATAGACCCTGTCACTATTATATAATGTCCTTCTTCATCTCTTGTTACAGCCTTTACTTTAAAGTCTAGTTTGTCTGATATAAGTATGGCTACTCCAGCTTTCTTTTGGCTTCCAGTAGCATGATAAATAGTTCTCCATCCCCTCACTCTCAATCTAAAGGTGTCCTCAGGTCTAAAATGAGTCTCTTGTAGACAGCAAATAGATGGGTCTTGTTTTTTATCCATTCTGATACCCTATGTCTTTTGGTTGGCGCATGTAATCCATTTACATTCAGTGTTATTATAGAAAGATATGGGTTTAGAGTCATTGTGATGTCTGTATGTTTTATGCTTGTAGTGATGTCTCTGGTACTTTGTCTCACAGGGTCCCCCTTAGGATCTCTTGTAGGGCTGGTTTAGTGGTGACAAATTCCTTCAGTTTTTGTTTGTTTGGGAAGACCTTAATCTCTCCTTCTATTCTAAATGACAGACTTGCTGGATAAAGGATTCTTGGCTGCATATTGTTTCTGTCTAGCACACTGAAAATCTCGTGCCAATTCTTTCTGGCCTGCCAAGTTTCAAAAGAGAGATCAGTCACGAGTCTT
>NW_024417924.1:0-4368 GCF_014898765.1 Herpailurus yagouaroundi | reverse complement strand
TGTTTGTATCTCTGAGGGATTGGTTGTAATCATTCCATTTTCATTCATGATTTTATCTATTTGGGTCATCTCCCGTTTCTTTTTGAGAAGCCTGGCTAGAGGTTTGTCAATTTTGTTTATTTTTTCAAAAAACAAACTCTTGGTTTCGTTGATCTGCTCTACAGTTTTTTTAGATTCTATATTGTTTATTTCTGCTCTGATCTTTATGATTTCTCTTCTTCTGCTGGGTTTAGGCTGCCTTTGCTGTTCTGCTTCTATTTCCCTTAGGTGTGCTGTTAGATTTTGTATTTGGGATTTTTCTTGTTTCTTGAGATAGGCCTGGATTGCAATGTATTTTCCTCTCAGGACTGCCTTCGCTGCATCCCAAAGCGTTTGGATTGTTGTATTTTCATTTTCGTTTGTTTCCATATATTTTTTGATTTCTTCTCTAATTGCCTGGTTGACCCAGTCATTCCTTAGTAGGGTGTTCTTTAACCTCCATGCTTTTGGAGGTTTTCCAGACTTTTTTCTGTGGTTGATTTCAAGCTTCATGGCATTGTGGTCTGAAAGTATGCATGGTATGATATCAATTCTTGTAACTTTATGAAGGGCTGTTTTGTGACCCAGTATATGATCTATCTTGGAGAATGTTCCATGTGCACTCGAGAAGAAAGTATATTCTGTTGCTTTGGGATGCAGAGTTCTAAATATATCTGTCAAGTCCATCTGATCCAATGTCTCATTCAGGGCCCTTGTTTCTTTATTGACCGTGTGTCTAGATGATCTATCCATTTCTGTAAGTGGGGTGTTAAAGTCCCCTGCAATTACCACATTCTTATCAATAAGGTTGCTTATGTTTATGAGCAATTGTTTTATATATTTGGGCGCTCCGGTATTCGGCGCATAGACATTTATGATTGTTAGCTCTTCCTGATGGATAGACCCTGTCCTTCTTCATCTCTTGTTACAGCCTTTAATTGAAAGTCTAGTTTGTCTGATATAAGTATGGCTACTCCAGCTTTCTTTTGGCTTCCAGTAGCATGATAAATAGTTCTCCATCCCCTCACTCTCAATCTAAAGGTGTCCTCAGGTCTAAAATGAGTCTCTTGTAGACAGCAAATAGATGGGTCTTGTTTTTTTATCCATTCTCATACCCTATGTCTTTTGGTTGGCGCATTTAATCCATTTACATTCAGTGTTATTATAGAAAGATATGGGTTTAGAGTCATTGTGATGTCTGTATGTTTTATGCTTGTAGTGATGTCTCTGGTACTTTGTCGCACAGGGTCCCCCTTAGGATCTCTTGTAGGGCTGCTTTAGTGGTGACAAATTCCTTCTGTTTTTGTTTGTTTGGGAAGACCTTTATCTCTCCTTCTATTCTAAATGACAGACTTGCTGGATAAAGGATTCTCGGCTGCATATTTTTTCTGTCTAGAACACTGAAAATCTCGTGCCAATTCTTTCTGGCCTGCCAAGTTTCAAAAGAGAGATCAGTCACGAGTCTTATAGGTCTCCCTTTATATGTGAGGGCACGTTTACCCCTTGCTGCTTTCAGAATTTTCTCTTTATCCTTGTATTTTGCCAGTTTCACTATGATATGTCGTGCAGAAGATCGATCCAAGTTACGTCTGAAGGGAGTTATCTGTGCCTCTTGGATTTCAATGCCTTTTTCCTTCCCCAGTTCAGGGAAGTTCTCAGCTATTATTTCTTCAAGTACCCCTTCAGCACCTTTCCCTCTCTCTTCCTCCTCTGGGATACCAATTATGCATATATTATTTCTTTTTAGTGTATCACTTAGTTCTCTAATTTTCCCCTCATACTCCTGGAATTTTTTATCTCTCTTTTTCTCAGCTTCCTCTTTTTCCATAACTTTATCTTCTAGTTCACCTATTCTCTCCTCTGCCTCTTCAATCCGAGCCGTGGTGCTTTCCATTTTGTTATGCATTTCATTTAAAGCGTTTTTCAGCTCCTCGTGACTGTTCCTTAGTCCCTTGATCTCTGTAGCAAGAGATTCTGCTGTCAGCTATACTGTTTTCAAGCCCAGCGATTAATTTTATGACTATTATTCTAAATTCACTTTCTGTTATATTATTTAAATCCTTTTTGATCAGCTCATTAGCTGTTGTTATTTCCTGGAGATTCTTCTGAGGGGAATTCTTCCGCATGGTCATTTTGGATAGTCCCTGGCATGGTGAGGACCTGCAGGGCACTTCCCCTGTGCTGTGGTGTATACCTGGAGTTGGTGAGCGGAGCCGCAGTCAGACCTGATGTCTGCCCCCAGCCCACCACTGGGGCCACAGTCAGACTGGTGCGTGCCTTCTCTTCCCCTCTCCTAGTGGCGGGATTCACTGTGGGGTGGGGTGGCCTGTCTGGGCTACTTGCACACTGCCAGGCTTGTGATGCCGGGGATCTTGCATCTTAGCTGGGGTGGGTAGGCAAGGTGCACAGGGGCAGGAGGGGCAGGCTTAGCTTGCTTCTCCTTAGGTGATCCACTTCAGGAGGGGCCCTGTGGCAGCAGGCGGGAGTCAGATCCGCTGCCGGAGGTTTGGCTCCGCAGAAGCACAGAGTTAGGTGTTTGCGCGAAGGGAGCAAGTTCCCTGGCAGGAACTGGTTCTCTTTGGGATTTTGGCTGGGGGATGGGCGGGGGAGATGGCACTGGCGAGCGCCTTTGTTCCCCACCAAACTGAGCTCTGTGGTCCGGGGGCTCAGCAGCTCTCCTTCCCTTTGTCCTCCAGCCTTCCCGCTTTCTGAGCAGAGCTGTTAACTTATGACCTCCCAGACTCTAAGTCGCGCTTGCTGTGGGAACACAGTCCGTCAGGCCCCTCCGCTTTTTGCAAGCCAGACTCGGGGGCTCTGCTTGGCCGGCGAGCCGCCCCTCCGCCCCAGCTCCCTCCCGCCAGTCCGTGGAGCGTGCACCGCCTCTCCGCCCTTCCTACCCTCTACCCTGGGCCTCTCGTCTGCGTTTGGCTCCGGCGACTCTGTTCTGCTAATCCTTTGGTGGTTTTCTGGGTTATTTAGGCAGGTGTAGGTGGAATCTAAGTGATCAGCAGGATGCGCGGTGAGCCCAGCGTCCTCCTACGCCGCCATCTTCCCTCTCTCTCTGGATTAGGATTTAATGTACAATGCTTACATGTATGGTTGAGTACTTTTCCGCTAGATGATTTGCTTATTTATTGTCACATTTTAGAATCCTTTATTTCTCTTCCAAAGAATTAAAGATGAGTTAATAACTGTTCTCCTCAAATTACACTAAACAACAGAAAAGGAAGGATAGCTTCCAAGTATTTACTATGAAGCCATTACCCTGATATCAAACCCAAAACACTATCAAAAAAGAAAACTATAGCCCAATAACTCTGCTAAGCATATATGCAAAAATCCTGAAGAAAATATTAGCAAACCACATCCAAAAATACATTCAAATAATCATTCATTACAATCAAGTAAAGTTTATTCTGGAGATAAAAGTATGGTTCACTATCCCCAAATCAATCAATGTGATACACAACAATAAAAAAAAAAGAGAGAGAGATAAAAATCATATGATCATTTTAATAGAAGCAGTGAAAGCATTTGTCAGGATTCAACATCCATTTTTTACAAAAACTCAACAAAGTGAGTTCAGAGGAAACATACTTCAACATGGTAGAGGCCATGTGTGACAACCCCAGAATTAACATTATACGCAGTGGTGGAAAAATAAATTTTTTTCACCTAAAATGAGGAGCAAGACAATGATATCCACTCTTGCCACTTTTATCCAACATGGTCCTGGAAGTCCTAGCCACAGCAATCAGACAAAGAGAAATAGGAGATATCCGTATTGGTAAAGAAGTTAAACTGTAATTATATGCAAATAATATAATACTAAATATAGAAAACCATTAGCACTTTACAAAAAAAACTATGAAAATTCATAAATTAATTCCATAAGGTTGCAAGATACAAAATTAATATACACAATGCAGTTGCATTTCTATACACTAATAATTAAGTAGCAAAAAGATAAATTAAGTAAATGTTCCATTTACTATTGCACCAAACAGAGTAAAATACCTAGGAATAAACTTAACCAAAGAAGTGAAAGACCTGTGCTCTTAAAACTGTAAAACATTAGTGAAAAAGTGGAAGAAAACACAAACAAATGGAAAGACATACAATGCTCATGGATTGGAACACTTAATATTGTTAAAATGCTCATAATGTCCCAAGCAATCAGAAGATTCAATGCAACCCCTAAAACACTAATAGAACTTTTTCACATAAACAGAACAAATAATTTTAAAATTTGTATGGAACCAGAAAAAAACATCAAGTAGCCAAAGCAATCTTGAGGGGGTTAAAAAAAAAAAAAAAGCTGGAGGTATCACAATCTCAGATTTCAAGATA
>NW_024417923.1:0-3696 GCF_014898765.1 Herpailurus yagouaroundi | reverse complement strand
TCTGTAGTCTCCTGATTTGTTCATTTTAGCCACTCTGACTGGCATGAGGTGGTACCTCAGTGTGGTTTTGATTTTTATTTCTCTGATGAGGAGTGATGTTGAGCATCTTTTCATGTGCCTGTTGGTCATCTGGATGTCTTCTTTGGAAAAGAGTTTATTCATGTCTTTTGCCCATGTGTTCACTGGATTATTTGTTTTTTAGGTATTGAGTTTGATAAATTCTTTGTAGATTTTGGATACTTACCCTTTATCCGATATGTCATTGGCACATATCTTTTCCCATTCCGTTGATTGCCTTTTAGTTTTGTTGATTGTTTCCTTTGCAGTGCAGAAGTTTTTTATCTTGATGAGGTCCCAATAGTTCATTTTTGCTTTTAATTTCTTTGCCTTTGGAGAGGTGTCAAGGAAGAAATTGCCGCGGCTGAGGTCAAAGAGGTTTTTTCCTGATTTCTCCTCTATGGTTTGATGGTTTCCTGGCTCACATTTAAGTCTTTCATCCATTTTGAGTTTATTTTTGTGTATGGTGTAAGAAAGTGGTCCAGTTTTATTCTTCTGCATGTTGCTGTCCAGTTCTCCCAGCACCGTTTGCTAAAGAGACTGTCTTGTTTCCATTGGATGTCTTTTCCTGCTTTGTCAAAGATTAGTTGGCCATACTTTTGTGGGTCCAATTCTGGAGTCTCTATTCTATTCCATTGGTCTATGTGTCTTTTTTTTGTGCCAATACTATACTGTCTTGATAATTACAACTTTGTAGTAGAGACTAAAGTCTGGAATTGTGATAATTCCCGCTTTGGTTTTCTTCTTCAGTATTACTTTGGTTATTCGGGGTCTTTTGTGGTTCCATACAAATTTTAGGATTTAGCTTTTAGAATAATGCCAGTGCAATTTTGATTGGGATTGCATTGAATGTGTAGATTTCTTTGGGTAATATAGACATGATAACAATATTTATTCTTCCAATCCATGAGCACAGAATGTTTTTCCATTTCTTTGTATCTTCTTCAATTTCCTTCATAAGCTTTCTATAGTTTTCAGCATACAGATCTTTTAAATCTTTGGTTAGGTTTATTCCTATGTATTTTAAATTTCTTGGTGCAAATGTAAATGGGATCAGTTTATTTCTCTTTCTGTTGCTTCATTATTGGTGTATAGAAATGAAACCAACTTCTGTACATTGATTTTGTACCCTGCGACTTTGCTGAATTCATGTATCAGTTCTAGCAGTCTTTTGGTGCAGTCTTTCAGGTTTTCCATATAGAGTATCAAGTCATCTGTGAAAAATGAAAGTTTGACTTCTTTTTTTGCCAATTTTGATGACTTTTATTTCATTTTGTTTTCTGATTGCTGATTCTAGGACTTCCAACACTATGTTAAACAACAGTGGTGAGAGTGGATATCCCTGTCGTGTTCCTGATCTCAGACGGAAAGGTCTCAGTTTTTCCCCATTAAGGATGATATTTGCTGTGGGCATTTAATAAATGGCTTCTATGATGTTCAGATATGTTCCTTCCATGTTTCTTGAGGATTTTTATTAAGAAACAATGCTATATGTTTTCAAATGCTTCTTCTGCATCTATTGACAGAATCATATGGTTCTTATCCTTTTGGTTATTGATGTGATGTATCACACTGATTTATTTGCAAATATTGAACCAGCCCTGCAGCCCAGGAATGAATCCCACCTGATCATGGTGAATAATTCTTTTGATATGCTATTGAATTCGATTTGCTAGTGTGTTGTTGAGAATTTTTGCATCCATGTTCATCAGGGATATTGGCCTGTAATTCTGCTTTTTGTGGGGTCTCTGTCTTTCCTTCTGAAGCTTTCCTTCTATTTCTTCCTTCCATTTCTATTTTTTGGAACAGCTTGAGAAGTATAGGTATTAACTCTCCTTCAAATGTTTGGTAGAATTCCGCTGGTAATCCATCTGTCCCAGGACTCTTATTTGTTGGGAGATTTTTGATAACCTATTCAATTTCTTCATTAGTTATGGGTCTGTTCACATTTCGATTTCTTCCCCTTTGAGTTTTGATAGTGTGTGGGTGTCTAGTAATTTGTCCATTTCTTCCAGCTTATACAGTTTGTTGGCATATAATTTTTCATAGTATTCTCTGATAATTGCTTGTATTTCTGAGAGATTGGTTGTAATAAATCCATTTTCATTCGTGATTTTATCTATTTGGGTCCTCTTTTCTTTTTGAGAAGTCTGGCTAGGGGTTTATCAACTTTATTTTTTCAAAACACCATCTCTTAGTTTCATTGACCTGTTCTACTGTGTTTTTAAATTTTATATTATATCTGCTCTGATCTTTATTATTTCTCTTCTTCTCCTGGAATTGGGTTTCTTCGTTATTCTGCTTCTAATTCCTTATGTGTGCTGTTAGATTTTGTATTTGGGATTTTTCTTGTTTCTTGAGATAGGCCTGGATTGCAAATTCCCCTTAGGACTGCCTTTGCTGCATCCCAAAGGGTTTGAACTGTTGTGCTTTCATTTTCATTTGCTTCCATATATTTTAAATTTTCTTCTTTAATTGCCTGGTTAACCCATTCATTCTTTAGTGGTAAGTTCTTTAACCTCCATGCTTTTGGAGGTTTTCCAAACTTTTCCTTTGGTTGATTTCAAGTTTGATAGTATTGTGATCTAAAAGTGTGCATGGTATGATCTCAATTCTTTTATATTTATTGAAGGTTGTTTTGTGATACAGTATGAGATATATCTTGGGAAATGCTCCGTGGGCACATGACAAGAATGTGTATTCCACTGCTTTAGGATGAAAAGTTTTAAATATATTTGTCAAGTCCATCTGGTCCAATGTATTATTCAGAGCCATTGTTTCTTTATTGATTTTCTGTATAGATGACCTGCCCATTGCAGTGAGTGGACTATTAAAGTTCCGTGCAATTAGTGTATTCTTACCAATAAGATTGCTTAAGTTTGTGACTGTGTTATATACTTGGTGCTGCTAAATTTGGTGCATAAACATTTATAATTGTTAGATCTTCTTGATGAATATATCCCATAATTGTGATATAATGCCCTTCTTCATCTCTTGTTACCACTTTTAGTTTAAAATCTAGAGTATCCAATGGAAAAAAGACAGTCTCTTTGACAAATGGTGCTGGGAGACCTGGACAGAAACATGCAGAAGAATGAAACTGGACAACTTTCTTACACCATACACAAAAATAAACTCAAAATGGATGATGGACCTGAATGTGAGACAGCAAACGATCAAAACCCTAGAGGAGAAATCAGAAAAAAACCTCTTTGACCTCAGCCACAGCAATTTCTTACTCGACACATCTCCAAAGGCAAGGAAACTAAAAGCAAAAATGAAATATTGAGACCTCATCAAGATAAAAACTTCTGCACTGCAAAGGAAACAATCAACAAAACTAAAAGGCAACCAACGGAATGGGAAAAGATATTTGCAAATGGCATTGGACAAGAGCTAGTATCTAAAACCTATAAAGAAATCACCAAACTCCACACCCAAAACACAAATAATCCAGTGAACATATGAGTAGAAGACATAAATAGACTCTTTTCCGAAGAAGACATCCAGATGGCCAACAGGCACATGAAAAGATGCTCAACATCACTCCTCATCAGAGAAATAAAAATCAAAACCACACTGAGGTACCACTTCATGCCAGTCAGAGTGGCTAAAATGAACAAATCAGGAGACTACAGA
>NW_024417922.1:0-1777 GCF_014898765.1 Herpailurus yagouaroundi | reverse complement strand
TTTTTCCTGTAGGCCTCTATCTTTGTTCAATGTCCTCAAGGAGCTCTTAGTTCTTCACCTTTATATGATACTCTATCCAAATCTTTATTTTGTTTCAGCAGTAGTGGCCCTGGATTGCTGGCAATGTGTGCATGATACTGCTAATGGTTTACAGTCAGTGGTGTGTTTCTTACTACAAGATTATCTCATTCACCAGACAGCTTAGGAGAAAGTACTTGCATGAAACTAAAGGAGTTTTTGTTGGACATCTTTTAGAAATGCCCGAGATACATGAGGATCAGCTGTGTAAATACTCATTATTAGGCTGTACTTGGTTATTCTGAGTCACAGCGCTCTCTTGTGCTTGTTTCTAAACTAACTGGTCCTGCACTGCCTCTGTGGTTTTGTAGTTCTAGCTGCACTTCTGGGATCCCAAACATCAGTGCCATCCTGTCCCTTTATTCTCATTTGAGTTCAACAAATGAAGTTATGGCGACAAGGTTTCTGTGAACCTGGATTCTTAGGAGGGAGTTCTCTGCACAGTAAATATTCGTCACTGGAAGGGTATGTCTCACCACTGCAAATTAGTAAGTTGACATTCTATACATTAGTATCTTGTGAGTTTGGTTCCTGTGATTCAGAAGCAGGGGCTCATTGCAGAGGCTGAAGCAAGGCTGAGCTGCACAATTTCACGTTCTCTGAAGACCTTGTTGAATAGCCATCCTCCAGCTACAGCATCCCTAGCACGTCTGTAACGTCAAAATGTTCATCAACAGCAGACAGATCACTGAAGCCCGTCCGTGGGCCACCAGCACTGTTTAGGAGCCTTTGCACCCTAGTTGATGTGAATCATGCCAAGACTGAGACAAGAAAGAAGTGTTATGACTGAAATATAGTAGAGCATAGTGGTAAAACTGTGAGCTTCAAAGAGCTACTGCCTGGCTCCAGTGTCCCCTTCTCCATGTTCCTGCTGCGTGACCTAAGTCTCAGCTTCCCTTTTACAGTAAGAGAACTTAACTCATTGGGATATTGTGAGGAATAACACACACAAAAACCCTTAACACAAGAACCATTCAGTAAACATTGACTGTTATTTCCAAACTCAGCCCTACTTAGTATCACCTGTGATGGCTATTCCAAGTCTCAACTGATCTTCTTATGCCTTTCCTAAACACTGATTTTTTTAAAACCCTACATTAGCTTCCACTGTATTTCTGTGAATAATGGATTTTCAAATTTTTTTAGTCAAAGAAAGCTGGTCCTTGCCCATAAGAAAAGAAGTAATAGCTTTTTATTTATTTATTTATTTTTGAATGAGAGAGAATGCAAGAGAGGGAGAGGGAGACAGAGAATCCCAAGCAGGCTCCATTCTCACATTCTCAGCACACAGCCTGACCCAGGGCTTGATCTCACAACCCTGGGATCACAACCTGAGCTGAAACTGAGTCAGACACCCAACCGACTGAGCCACCCAGGTACCCCAAGAAGTAACATCTTTAAGCAGAGTTACTCATAGTGTAAAAGTGTTGTCTTGAAATTGGTGCAAGCATCTATTTATTCGTAATTGTAAAACGTGTATTCATGCAATTGGGGGCAGGGGTGGGGGCGATGCATGTCAGAGAAGTCAAAGCCTGCCCCAGCTTTTGTTCCTCTTCACACTTTCCCTCCTGCCTGCTTGTAGATAAAGCTAGAATTTGTGATGCTAAACCCCTGATGTAGACATTGTTTGGAAGTTGCTACCTGCCCCCTAATTTAAAATTACCTTCATAGAATCTAAAATTACCTTCATAGAATCTAG
>NW_024417921.1:0-16512 GCF_014898765.1 Herpailurus yagouaroundi | reverse complement strand
GCGTGGCTCAGTCAGTTAAGCATCCAACTCTTGGTTTAGAATCAGGGCATGGTCTCACTCCAGGTCGGTGAGATCAAGCCCCAAGTCGGGCTCCGCGCTGACAGCATGGAGACTGCATGGGATTCTCTGTCTCCCAATCTCTCTCTGTGCCCCTCCCCTGGTCTCTCTCTGTCTCTCTCAAAATAAATAAATAAACTTAAAAAACAAGGTTTTCCCTCATATGGGAAAGTGCAGGATGTCCACTTTTGCCATCTCAACTCCACATAAAACTGGAGGTTCTGGCCAGTGGAATAATCTCCCCATCCCACCAGAATAAAACCATTCTGATTGGAAAGGACAAAATAAAGCCATCTTTATTCACGGATGATCCCATATGGAGAAAATCCCAAGAAATGCATGCAGAGAAAAAAGCTACCGCATCCATAAACATTTGGCAAGGCCACAGGACCCAAGATCAATATTAAGAGAGCAATTGTATTTCTATATACTAGCAACAAAAACTCAAAACATGAAATTAAGAAAAGAACCTGGGGCGCCTGGGTGACTCTGTCGGATAAGTGGCCAACACTTGATTTTGGCTCCGATCATGATCACTCTTCAGAACTGTTTTTATTTTATTTTTTTTTTAATGTTAATTCATTTTTGAGGGAGAGAGAGAGAGAGAGAGAGAGAGAGAGAGAGAGAGAGACAAAGTGTGATCAGGGGAAGGGCAGAGAGCGAGGCAGACACAGAACTCAAAGCAGGCTCCGGGCTCTGACTAGTCAGCACAGAACCCAGCATGGGGCTCGAACCCAGGAACTGTGAGATCATGACCTGAGCTGAAGTCGGAGGCTTAACTGACCGAGCCACCCAGGCGCCCCCCCTCAAAATTTATTTTAAACCACAGTAATAAAGACAGTGTGGTATTGATGAAACGATAAGTGCATAAATAGGCAGAACAGATTGAGAGACTGTAAACAAATCCCTACATTTATGATCCATTGATTACTTAATACTGGCAAGATACAAATAATATGTAAAAAATTACAAATACATGTGGACAAAATACATATAATATCAACAGTGCATGTCTCATTTGCCATCGTAACCATTTTAAAATATACAATTCAGTGGCATGAAGTACATTCGCAATGTTGTGCAACTGTCACCAGTATCAAGTTCCAGAACATTTTCGTCACCCCAAAATGGAAACACCATACCCGTTAAGCTATCAGTCCCCGTTCCCTCCCTACCCCAGCCCTTGACAACCAAAAATATGCTGTATGTCTCTGTGTATATGCCTCTTCTGGATATTTTATAAAAATGGAATCATACAAGTGGTGACCTTTTATGTCTGGTTTCTTAACGTAGCATAATGTTCTGGAGGTTCCTCCACATTGTTACACGTGTCAGTCCTCTGTTCCTTTTCAGGGGTGAATAATATTCCATCATGTGGCTACACCGCTTTGTTTATCCGTTCACGTGTTGATGGACATTTGTGTTGTTTCTACCTTTTGGTTCTTATGAAAAGTGCTGCTATGAACGTTCAGGTACAAGTTCTGTTTGAACACCTGATTCTGAATTGGAGGGTGCATATCTAGGAGTGAAATTCCTGGATCACACGGTCATTCTATGTTTGACTTATTGAGGAACCACCAGACGGGTTCACATGGAGGCTGCACCGTTGTATATTCTCACTAGTCACATATGATGGTTCTAATTTTTCCTCATCCTCTCCAATACTTATTTTCTTTTTTTAAACTATGGTCCTCCTAGTGGGTGTGAAGTAGTCATTTTAAGTTGCCATTCCCTAATGACTAAGGCTGTTGAGCATCTTTTCATGTGCTTTTGGCCATTTGTGTATCTTTGTAGAAAGATTAGTACTTAGGGATGAATTTGACAAAAGCTATGCGAGGCCTGTACCCTGAAAACTGCAGAAGAAATTAAAGAACACACATAAACGCAGAACTATACCATACCCACAGATTTGAGGACTGCGTATTGCTGTCTACACAATGTAAGTGATGTATAGATTCAGTGAATTTCCACTAAAGTCATAGCAGAACTTTTTTTTAAGTGTATTTATTTTGAGAGAGATCAGGGGAGGGGCAGAGAGAGAGTGGGGGAGAGAGAGAATTCTGAGCACTGTCAGCACAGAGCCCCACTCAGGACTCAAACTCACGAACTGTGAGATCATGACCTGAGCTGAAACCCAGAGCAGATGCCCAACCGACTGAGCCGCCCAGACGACCTGGCATAGCAGGACTTTTTAAAGAAATTACTAAGGTGATTCCAACACTTATACAGAAATGCAGAAGACTTAGGACAGCCAAATGATCTTGAAAAAGAACAGAGTTGCAGGACTTTCACCGCCTAGTTTCTTTAAAAAAATTTCTTTTTAAGTTCATTTCTCTTGAGAGAGAGAGGGAGAGAGCACAAGCAGGGAGGAACAGAAAGAGAGGGAGAGAGAGAATCCCAAGCAGGCTTTACACTGTCACTGCAGAGCCCGATGCGGGGGCTTGAATTCATGAGCCGTGAGATCATGACCTGAGCTGAAATCAAGAGTCAGTCGCTTAACTGAGCCACCCAGGCACCCCCTCACTACCTAGTTTCAAGGCTTAGTGTAGAACAGCAATCATCCAGAAAGACAGAGCTCAATGAACAGAACACCGAGTTCACAATATACTCATAACTCTATGGACAAGTGAGTTTTGACAGGGGTGTCAAGGCAATCCTATAGAGAAAAGATGTTTTTCAGAAATAGTACTGGAAACACTGGAAGAGCTCATCTGTAAAAACGAAACTTGACCCTTACCTCACATCATATAAAAAAAATTAGCTCAAAGTCAGGACATACATGTAAGAGACCAAACCGTAATACATGCCACCTGCGGGGTACTTCCGTTCTCAGCTGCACTGCTGGGGGTGCTTTCCCCCGTGTCAAATTCAATGAAAAGTCAGACCACATCACCCTGGGAATCCCAGTGCAACGGCTAAGGCAGACGCTCTGCAGCCTCACACTGACACCCACGTACCCCACGCCCTTCCTGTGTCCCGAGACCTCTCTTCCCTTCCCCTGACCAAAATCTGCCATGCACCCTGACTGTCCCTCTGGCGGAAGGCCATAGCAACACCCCAAGGGCTTTCTGATGTAGTTCAAGGCAGTCACCACTAGACGGCGCTGCTCTGTTAGCACAAGCCAGAATAGGGCTGCGGCCAAGAGCATTTCGTGCAGCCTTGACAGAATTAGCTTCCTGTAAATGAATACACCATATGGACGAGATACACAGGTATTCGAGTTACACGAGGTGCATGATCTTGAGCAAATAAGAATCCACGAACGGATTATGTGCTTCCGACTGCATGCACGCTACAACCGTGGCTCTCAAACACGGTGTGGGGAGCAGGGCACCCCCACGTCTTCAGGGTCTTTTCAGAACGTCATTGACATTGGGAGATGGTCAGTCCCATGTGGACACCAGGCGCAGTGCGGCTCCAGCAGGGTTGGGAGGGGGCAGCCAGGTCTGAACCCTGAACCCTGGCTCTTCAGGTTGTGAGCGGGTTTGGAAGAGGTAACGTCTTCTGGGTATGAGTATGGCCCGGCCCCTCACTCTCTGACCTTCACTTCCTTCATCTACACAAGGATTCGTAATTCAGAGGTTCAGTGCGGAATCCGTGAAATAATACGCATCAACGACGAAACACTGAGCCCCGGTGCCTGCCTCGTGGAAGGGGTCAGTGAATGAGGACTAGTCTTTATCAGATTAGCCTTATTCCGTAGCTAGTCATCCAAGCTGTTCAGTCTCAGGGACCCCAAAAGGCAGCATTGTGTCAAGGCCACAAACTTCGTCGTTAGATAAAGCTGCCGTGCCCCTTCGCAGGGGCCGTGGGAACAGCACTCGCTCCCTCCCCCCCACCAGCCCTGGCGTCCTGACTGATAAAATTCGCATGTGCAACATCCTCCTCACAGGTTGTCATGGGGACCAGATGCCGCGGCGCTGGCAGGTGCCTGGCACATAGGGAGGACCCCACGGGTCACGGCTGCTGTTGTGACATCCTGCACGCCAGGAGCACCACCCACAGTGCACCGGCCCACGGAAACAACTCCTTCCTTCTGCCTTGTCTACACCTTGTCCATTACGTCTCCTCCGCCAGCACTCAGACGCGTGGGGGCGGGGAGCGGACATGGACAAGGAGAGACAGGAAAACATAAAACAGAGGGGATTCCATCCATCCACATGTTTCCAGCTTTGGAAAAGACGGCCATCCGTGCCTTTGATGGCTGTATTGCAGCTTCAGCCCGCGGTGAGATCCCCGAAGCTCCCAGCTTTCCTCTGCTGGCTCCCAGCTTTGCTGGAAACGTCCTGAGTCCTAGCAGCCACAGCAGCAAGACTCTTGGGGCCATTTCTCATCTCTCTCGCCAGTGCCTCTGGGAGAACTGAAGGGCGAGAGCCTGGCCACATCCCTGCCTTTGCTCTGTTCTACCTTCAGCCTCAACTCATCCCTCTGTATGGTTTTCTGTCATCTGTGTCTTCCAAGGAGCATAGGGACATCCCCAGCCTCTAGGCTACAGAAGGCTTAAAATTGCAAAGTCAGCCACACTTCTTTCTCTGGAACCCTCACATAACATTATACTACTATGCCTGACCTGGGGCTCCTGAGGTCTTTATGTCCCCACTACCCAGTGAAAATATACCTGTCCTGGGATCCCCATCCCATAAGAACACCTTCTGCTTTCTAAATTCATGTTGGTGGTTTATGCTGACAATTTATAGTTCTCAATCATGAAAGGTGACTGGCATGCTTGTTTGTAAATCAATGTCTGGTGAGTTTACCTCAACTCTTGAGTCTTGTAAAAATGAGATCATGACCCTGTGATGGTGAGGACCAGCCCTTAGACACGGTAACCAAGCAGGTTGTGATCACAGATCTAACTGCCTATGGTACGCTCAAAGGTTCAAACTCAAAGTGTTCCAAGTTGAACTTGTCTTTCCTACAAACCAAAAATACCCTTCTTTTCTTCCTTGGCTTCCTCTATTGGGTGGTGTCACCAAATACCCACCCAGAAATCAGAAGTCGTCTGAGTAGACTGCATCCTTCTCTCTAATGTATCCAGTTAATAAGACTCCACTTCCTATGGCTTCAGGAATCCACCCCCAGTTTCCAATCCCCATCAGCCTTGTCTTGGTTTACATACAAATTATTTCCCCATTGATTCTCTACAAATGTCCCATCATTGTCTACCTTTTCCCAGGTTTTCAGCCCCACCCCCTGCCAATGCCAAATTCATCTTCATCCCTGATAATGTGATTCATGGAAGACATAAGTATGGCCATGCCCCTCTCTGCTCAAACATCTTTCAACAAATCTCAAAGGACCTGGATTTGCGGTTTCTCTCCAAGGCTGATCACATTTCACAAACGTCATGGAAATGTCAAACATGGGGGAGTTGAAAAATAACACAGAGAAACTGCATGTTCCCATGATCTATGTAGAATAAGTATCAACTGATAGTCAATCAGGCTCGATCTCTGCCCCTTCCCCTTTCCTACTACCACGGGATTATTTTTAAATGAATCTCATACATTATAGATGAGTATGTATAGGAAATAGTTTTCAAAAAGAGGACCAGAAAGCCTTATGAATAACTCCAAGCATGCAATTTTCGGATCTGCTGTATTCATCCAGATTGTATCGGCTTACGAAATACTTCAGACATTCCCAAAGCCGGGATGGGGCTGGTGGGGTGGCTGATGCAGGGATCATTTTTGAGTTTCTAGGCATGGGAAAACTATTCAGCCCCATAGGAGAAGAAGGCACCACATGTGAGTCTGGCTGTGATGCAAGCAGGTGTAGCAGGTGGTATGATACAGTGCATATTGGCTTGCTCTATGAAGCCTGTGGCAAGCCACAAGATGGGATTGTTCCTGCCGCATTCTTCTAGGGGAAGTCTGTGCTCTCTTCACCTTTTCGTTACCTCCCTTGGATCCATACTAGACTCTGCTGCTAGGATACTGAATGCCCCACCGTGAGATACCAGGTGCCCTAAGCTACCCTTCCCAACTGGTGACACCTGAGGCATAACAGTTTATTAAGAAAAGAAAGAAGGTAGGTAAATTAATACCTCTCTATGAGAAGTGATCCTCTGGGCCACTATGTGAAGGCCACAGATACATATTTGGGGGTTGTAGGGGTGTTGAGGGAAATCTCCTGATCCTGTTAAGGGTAAGGCAGAGGTAGGGTGACTATAGTCACCTATGGTCCTAAGGAAGATCACATAAGAAGACAGGAGGATATGACACGAAAAGGAAAAGCAGCAAAAGCAAAAATAAACAAGAGTGATGACATTAAACTCAAAAGCCTCTGCATAGCAAAGGAAACCATCGACAAAATGAAAAGGCAACCTACTGAATGGGAGAAAATATTTGCAAACCATGTATCTGATGAGGGATTAATATCCAAATATATAAAAAGAATTCATACAACTCAACAGCAAAAGCACATAATCCGTTTTAAAAAATGGCAGATCTGAATAGATGTTTTTCCAAAGAAAGCATACAGATGGCCAACGGGTACATGAAAAGATACCATACATCAATGGAAATCAAAACCACAATTAGATATCACTTCATACCTGTTAGAATGGCTATTATCAAAAAGCCTATAAATAACAAGTGTTGGCCAGGATGTGGAGCAAAGGGCACCTTCGTGCACTGTGAGTCAGAATGTAAATTGCAGGGGCGCCTGGGTGGCTCAGTCAGTTGAGCGACCAACTTTGGCTCAGGTCATGATCTCACGGTTTGTGAGTTCGAGCCCCGCGTTGGGCTCTTTGCTGACAGCTCAGAGCCTGAAGCCTACTTCGGATTCTGTGTCTCCCTCTCTCTCTGCCCCTGACCCACTCGCATTCTGTCTCTCTCTCAAAGGTGAGTAAACATTAAAAAAAAAAAAAAAAAGAATGTAAATTGCAGCCACTATGGAAAACAGTATAGAGGTTCCTCAAAAAATTAAAGATAGAATGACCATATGATCTAGTAATTCCACTTCTGGGAAAACAAAAACGCTAATTTGAAAAAATATATGCACCCCCCACGTTCATTGCAGCATTATTTAAAATAGACAAGATACGGAAACAACCTAAGTGTTCACTGCTGGATGAATGGATGAAGAAATTGTGATATATATTCAGTGGAATAGATACACATATATACACATGTATATACATACATATGTACATATATGTATACACTTGTACATACATGTATACACGTGTATATACATACATGCATATATACATGTATGTGTGTATATACACATACACACAATAGAATATTATTCAACCATTGAAAAAGAAGGAAATCCTGCCATTTGCAACATGGATAGACCTCCACTGTGCTAACTGAAATAAGTCAAAGAGCAGAAGACAAATACCGTATGATTTCTCTTATATGTGGAATTGAAATATACATGCACATAATAATATACATATATAGTAAAATATATATTTAGTAATATATATACATATATATGTGTGTATATATATATATATACATATATATGTATATATATTTGTGTGGCTCAGTCAGTTAAGCATCTGACTCTTGGTTTCGGCTCAGGTCATGATCTCACTGTTCGTGGGTTTGAGCCCTGCATCAGTCTCTGTGCTATCAGTGTGGAACCTGTTTGGGATTCTCTCTCTCTCTCTCTCTCTCTCTCTCTCTCTCCCTCTCTCTCTGCCCCTTCCTTGCTCACTCGCTGTCTCTCTCAAAATAAACAAACATTTAAAAAGAAAAACTTAGCTCATAGATACAGAGGACAGATTTGTGGATGTCAGAAGCAGATTTGGGGTGGGAGAAATGAGCGAATTGTTTGGGGGTCTTTTTTAGTTTACATAAATTGGAAACAAAGAAGGAATATGTATTTTAAAGTACAAGAATTTGGTAGTGAACACTTTAAGGCAAGTGGCAGATGATTGCACATCCTCCAGATGGGTATCTAAGATCCCTGGTAGGTGAGAATTCATTACACAGGGTGTTTTTGTAAATCAATCTAAGGTCTTATGTGCAAAATGAACATTGTGTTAATGAAAGAAAGGGGAAAAAACAGACGAGAATGAGACCTTTTTTTTTTTTTTTTAAAGCCCTAAGCATATATACTTTTCTTTACTCTCATATGTAGTGAGTCAGGGGTGAGGAGGGCACCATTTGAATTCCAGTAGTTTCCAAAGGGGATCTCTCTGTCTGTTTTTTTCCTCTTAACCCGTTGTGTTTCTTGATAAAGCAGCTATATTACCAGGGGAATTTCTTGAAGTATGGAAGTCGTAATTCTCAAGCTCAAATAGAGTTGAAGGAGCTCATCTACAGTGTAGATGAGCACAGCTGTTGTTCAGCACTAACTACTATGAAGATGAGAAGTAATCATAAAAAACAAGCACGACACAAACAAACAGACCCGCAGAGTCTACAGAGAACAAACTGGTGATGGGCAAATGAGGTGAGGGGGATTAAGGGGCACAAACTTCCACTTATCGAAGAAATAGGTCACAGAGGTGAAAAGTACAGCATAGGGAATACAGTCAATAATATTTTAATAACGTTATACGGTGACATTTGTGATGAGCCTTGAGTAACACATAGAATTGTGGAATCAAGATGTTGTACACTTGAAACTAACATTACATGGTATGTCAATTATATTTCAATTAAAAGATAAGCACAATGGGGCGCCTGGGTGGCTCCGTCGGCTAAGCGTCCGACTTCAGCTCAGGTCATGATCTCGCGGTTTGTGGGTTCGAGCCCTCATCAGGCTCTGTGCTGACAGCTCAGAGACTCGAGCCTGCTTCAGATTCTGTGTCTCCCCCGTCTCTGTCCCTCCCATGCTCATGCTCTGTCTCTCTCTGTCTCTTAATAATAAATAAACGTTAAAAAAAAGTTAAAAGATAAGCACAATTGGGGCACCTGACTGGCTTCGTCAGTGGAGTATGTGACTCTTGTGGCTTTAAGCTCGAGCCCCACGTTGGGTGTCAAGATTGCTTAAAAATAAAATCTTTAAAAAACACAGCCCAATGAACCAGGGGCACAATATTAAACACAGGCCTGCACTGATGAACATGAAAGTATTAGTTGCAATAATTCTCATTAGAAAGAAAAAAATCTTAGAAATGACACGACTGAGATTTCTTTTCTTTTTTTTTTTTAAGTGTATTTATTTATTCTGAGAGAGACAGAGAGAGTGAGCAGCGGAGGGGCAGAGATACAGGGAGAGAGAATCCCAAGCAGGCTCCACGTTATCAGCTCAGAGAGTCAGCTACTCAATGGACTGAGCCAGCCGCCCAGGTGCCCCTGAGATTTACTTTCTTAATGAAATTAAATTTGAATTCATATTATCATTAGCAGTATATATTGGAATAGCGAAAAGTTACATGGTTATTGTTATTATTACATTTGTGACAGATAACTGCACTGGATTGCAGGGTGTGACTTTTTTTGTCCAGTTTGAATCCATGCAAATCAGCCTTTTTCTTGGTCTCTCTTCAGATGACATCTACTGATTTGGTGCAGCGTGGCTCAATGGTTTGTTCAGAGAGTTCTAGGAACAGCGAGGCCAGCCTTTTAGACTCCTGCTTCTCCTAACACAGACAAGCCTTGGAAAAGTGCATCAAGTGATATTTTTCTAACTCTAACTTGTCATGTCGACACAGCTGTGATTTTCACTTGAATTTGGCAGTCGTGGAGTTTGTTTTTCAGGCTTTATATAAAATCATCCAATTCGCAGCTCCAACAGCATAGTTGGGACTAATATTACAGTGAGCAAATGTACCCAGGGCAGGATGAATCAGGCAGAGTTGCTGGAATCGCTACAATTTTCAAGTATACTCTCAGCTTCCTGAAAATTTAAAAACTGCTCCTTGGAGCACCTGGGTGGCTCAGTCGGTTGAGTGTGCGACTTCGGTTCAGGTCATGATCTCGCAGTTCATGAGTTCGAGCCCCGCATCGGGCTCTGTGCTGACAGCTCAGAGCCTGGAGCCTGCCTCGGATTCTGTGTCTCTCTCTTTCTCTCTCAAAAATAAACATTAAAAATGTTTTTAAAAAACTGCTCCTTAAGAAACATGTTATTTACAATTAATCTTCTAGACTCTTAATTTATTTTTCTTATATTTTTATAGATCCATTCTTAGGGCCATTAAACACACACACACACACACACACACACACACACACAAACACAAACGTCTTCTCAGTCATTACTTGGATTCAACTCACTGTCGAACCTATCATTTTTTGGCTTTGTTCTCCACGTTCTTGTAAAAAGAAAACACCTGAGGGGCGCCTGGGTGGCTCAGTACGTTGAGCGTCCGACTTCAGGTCAGGTCATGATCTCACAGTTCATGGGTTCGAGCCCTGTGCCGGGCTCTGTGCTGACAGCTCAGAGCCTGGAGCCTGCTTCGGATTCTGTGTCTCCCTCTCTCTCTGCCCCTCCCCAGCTCGTGCTCTCTCTCTCTCTCTCTCTCTCTCTCTCTCTCAAAAATAAACATTTAAATTTTTTTTAAAAAACTAATATAACATTGTATATTAATTACACTTTTAAAAAACCCTCCAATTTCTTCCCTCCATGAAAGAACTTTTTTTTTTTCTGTTAATAAACTAACACGGAGGGGCACCTGGGTGGCTCAGTTGGTTGAGCATCCGACTCTTGATCGTGGCTCAGGTCATGACCCCAGGGTCATGGGGTGGAGCCCCCCCGTCAGCCTCCATGCTGGGCATGGAGCCTGCTTGAGATTCTCTCTCCAGCAGGCACCTCTTCTCTGAGAACTGCCCACTCCACACACACCCTTGTGTGACAGTCCCCTGGCCATAGCTATTTGGTTTGATACTGGTTGCCTCACCCTAGTTGAGCCAATCACAGTCTTCGTCCTACTAATTTTAGAGTACTGAACTAGACCCCCAAGACTGAGTGATTTCCTGCTAAGTCTCATTAATGCCGTTTCTTTTGAGAGTGTTACTTAGGTGACCAACTGGTGATTTCTCCCGAGCTACCTTTGTTCCTGTTCTTGTGACGCTTGCTCGTTGGTTTGCTTTCTTGGATTTTGTAAAAATACTTGTGCTCCTCCAGTGACATTTGTGTTGCTGTTGGAGAAGCTCCCACTTGTAGATTGTTATCATTTGCAATGTATACAAATGTGATCAAGGAAGTATGTGGTATACACCAAGGGTGTATACCAGGGCAGAGCTCTGAGCTCTGTAATTGGAGGCACTGAGGTCAGGGGGTTGGTAGCAGGTGTAAGGGGTCTCCAGGCCAGAACTGAAGTTCTCCCCTTGCTGTCAGGAGCAAACAAGGAGCAAACCTCGGTAAGGTAAGAAAGGTAGTAGATCATCTGACACCTTCCTATGAAAAGTGGCCACTTCATAATGATTACAAATACATGTTCAGATATTGTGGGGGTGATGGGGCATCTTCTGTTCCTGCCGGAATAAGGCAGGGGTGGGATGACCAGCCTGGGTCTGCCCAAGATCAATTCTGAAGTCACGAGAATCAAAAGTAGAAACAGCAAGCATGCGGTTAATTCCTGGTCAAGCCTGTAATAGAATCTTGGTCCACTAAGTCTGAAATATTTCTCATTGCACCACACTACCTGTTCTTATAAAGTCTTAGTAAGGGCAGAGTCCAGAGAGGCAGGCCAGTGAAGATTATTTGTACACTGTCCCTTAAAAATGTCAATACATTTCCCACTACTTGTGTAAAAGTTCCAAAGAACTAAAACTGCATGTCCTCTGCAGGATTTAAACATTCATCAAATAGCCTTATCATTGTCGTCATTAAAATCTCCGCTGATGGGAAGGGAGAGTGAGATTGTGGCAGTCTGTTCTCTTTTTTTTTTTTTTTTTCCAATTTTTTTTAACGTTTGTTTATTTTGGGGACAAAGAGAGACAGAGCATGAATGGGGGAAGGGTCAGAGAGAGAGGGAGACACAGAATCTGAAACAGGCTCCAAGATCTGGGCTGGCAGTGCACAGCCCAACACGGGGCTCAAACTCACAGACCGTGAGATCATGACTTGAGCCGAAGTCGGACGCTTAACCCACTGAGCCACCCCGGTGCCCCTGTGGCAGTTTGTTCTGATGAAAGATGTGTCCTTCTGGGCAGGGGGGCACAGGTCTCTCCCTGGGATCTCATAAGGATCTTGGGCTTCAGGTGACAGCTCGTCCAGGCAAGAGGGGCCCAAGCTGTAACGTCTCCTGTCCTGCCCGCAGAGCTCCTTAGCATGCAGCGTGCTCCGGGCCTCCCGTGGCAGCTGGAACTGTATTTACAAACAATCCCCATCATTACCCTCTCTGTCTTAAGGAATGGGTTGTCCACTGGGCTGCGAGCCACCCTTACCCAGCTACGCTCACCCTCACCTCAAACAGTACACTGGTCCCCATCGTGTGTGTCCTCTCCCCAGGGAGTCTCAGAAATGCCTTTCTGGGTGGCGAGCAGTTTGCAAGGGACTGAGGGGTTAGGTGAGCAGATGGCCAGTGACATGTGGGTATTATTACTAACGAGACTCTATATTAGCACTGGCACAGCCACAGGTGGCAACAGATGGCCTTTCCAAGCTTGTGATGAGGATCCAGGAATGAATCTTTGTCAAAATTCAGATGTGGCATGGGTGCCTGGCTCCGTTGGCTGCTCAGTGATAAAGGAAATTGTCAACTTTTAATGTTTGTGGGCCCTGCTCCTGGGCTCCCCGGGAAGCTATACTAGGTCAAAATGACTTGGCAAAACCTCAAAGCATGGGCTTTGTCTCTGCCCTGAACACACATTATATGTCTGATTCATTTTTAAAAAAAGAAAAAAGCGCATTCCAAACACAAAAATAAGAAAAGCAACAACAACAACAAAATCCCTCCCTGGTTCCCGTAAGATTATAATCATACAGCCTTGCGTATATGAAAAACATTGAAGTCTGTAAGTTTCTGGAATGTTCTTCCTCATGATGACTTGTGACTTTATATAAAAAACATGTATAACCCTGCACCAAATGTTCTTTCCCCAGAACACTCTCTTCTTCGTGAAGATTGTGTAGCTTGGGCAGCTGTCCTAACGTGGGCTGGAATAACTCTTTTACTTTCTCTTTGAAAATTTCGAAAAGGGTGTGTTTATTTTGCATTGATACCAGCCAAGCGTACGGTAGCTTCCTTCAGCTGTCAGACATTCTCTGAGCTGTCACCATCCACGTAGCAGGGAATACTTAAGGTTGGTTCCCCCTGCTCTAACTCCCCAGAGAGATTTTCAGTGGCAATGAGAGGCCCCAGCTTGGATGGAGGGGGTCTGGACCCGGGAAACAGACATTCCGGGGGTGGGGGGTGAGTGTACCAAACACCCTCAATAGGAAGATAGGCTCTCCAGGGCAAGAAGCTCAAGAAAACTATGAGAGACATGGAGATTTCTCACATCTGCTTTCCATTTGAGATCAGCAGGTATAAACAAACAGAACCCCCCCCCCCCCCCCAACACACACATAAGCACACAAACCAACAAATAAAACAGGCAGCCTGGGGTGTTTGCTCCTGACAGCAAGCTGAGGCAACCCCCAGGGTTCACCTGAGGGGCTGTTTCACCCTTAGGGAACACTACCCCAGCTGCTTAAGGTCCCGTGTCAGAAAACTATCATTTTCTGATTTTTAAATGTTTTCTTTTCTTTTTTACTTGTGAGTAATTTGGGGTTAGCTAGGTCCACAATGGATATGTTGCCCGTGAAAGGTCATGGGGACCCAGGCGCTGGTGCAACTCAAGCAGGTGGAGGCAGATTTGTTGTCACCTTATTGGTATGCGGGAGCGGCTGGCTCTGTAGTTCATGCAGTTCCAGCTGGGTCAAGTCTTTGACCTTCTCACTGAGGCCGCATGGGTACCTCTCCGGGTACCACCGCAGTCCACGTTTCCTCACACAGGGATAACTAACATCCGTAAAGGGCTGTACCATTCTGTATCAGACCTGGCCATGCATTTCTGCTTGCTTATTTTTTTTTTTTTTGTATCCTTCTTTAGCATTTAACAATGTTTTTAAGTGGCTTTTACAATTATTCGAGTATAGTACAAGGCACTGTTTCTTTTTGATTGCTTTCTTAGAATTGAGTCATTAACACCACTATCTACTTTAACTGGTTACTTTCTCCACATATGAAAGCTTGTGACGAATTTATATTAATTTTGTACTCAACAATACAAATGAGATCAGATATAACCTGTAATGGTTTCCCTTCCTTCAATCGGTTAATCTCTCAGTTATTCCTTTCCTTACTCTTCCGCACGGAAGTGTGCAACGTCATTTTTGGAAAGCATTCAACACCGCTCACTTTTGTCTGTTTGTTTCTATACCGATAATCCTCTTTTGGTCTCCTATATATCAAATTAAGAGATTTCTTATCATTTAAACCTCTTTACATTAACTGGTCATGGAACATCATTCTTTGAATATGGGGTTCTAGATAACATTTGCAAATATTTGGGGCTTTCCCATTATGCTGCAAAGCAGCCATATTACAACCTGCTGTACAACGCTTCTCTAGCTGAGAAATGCATGATTAAGCAGGAAACAGTGTTCGAAAATCCTCCCTCAAGTGATGTCCAGATACGAGAGTCCGCAAAAACGGACTAGATACGCCTAGATACGCTAGGCTTGAGGGGCTGAAAAGGTGAGAAGGAAGGACTCCTCAACCCCCAGGAAAGGACCCCACCCAAGTTCACCTGTCACAAGCCCTGTCTGCACCAGGTAGTGTCACAGATTCTGGGCTCCTCCCCCGGCCTCGCCCCTCACCAGCTGCAGCCTTGAGAACCTTGGGCCCCGTCCCTTCATTCTGACCCTGCCTCCATGCAAAGCCATTAGGCCTGACCGTCCCCCCGCCCCCCTGCTCCCCTCGGCTAGTGCCCTCGGGCACCCACCCCTCCGTCACCCATGAGCCCAGAATAGGGTGTTTAACAGCATTGTACATTTTATCCGATTGTTTCCTGTATATATGAAAGCTGGTGATACATTTATATTAATCTCGGATGGCAAACTTCCCTGTATCCTTTCCAATTTTTTATTTTTTATTTATTTATTTTAAATTTTTTTTAATGTTTATTTATTTTTGAGAGAGAGAGAGACAGAGCATGAGCAGGGAAGGAGCAGAGAGAGAGGGAGACACAGAACCCGAAACAGGCTCCAGGCTCCGAGCTGTCAGCACAGAGCACAACGCGGGGCTCGAACTCACAAACCGTGAGACCATGACCTGAGCCAAAGCCTGATGCTCAACCGACTGAGCCACCCAGGCGCCCCCCTTTCCAATTTGTTAAAAGTAAGCACTAAACCTAACGTGAGGCTTGAAGTCACAACCCCGAGATCAAGAGTTGCATACTCTGGGCTGCCTGGGTGGTTCAGTCAGTTAAGCATCAGACTCTTGATTTCAGTCAGCTCAGGTCATGATCTTCCAGTTCATGAGATGGAGCCCTCTGGACTCAGTGCTGACAGCGTGATTCCTGATTGGGATTCTCTCTCTCTCTCTCTCTGCACCTCCCCTGCTAGTTCTCTCTCTCACACACACAATGAATAAACTTAAAAAAAAAAAAAAAAGAGTTGCACACTATACTGCCTGAGCCAGCCAGGTGCCCCTCCTTTCCAATATGTTGAGATCTTACTCTTTTCCCTTTTTCTTGATGTACGAACATGTATAAAGTCATGGTTGGAAAGCATCCAACCACTCTTTTATTTGTCTTTCAGTTTCCATACTGATTATTCTCTTTCTGCCTCTTAATATAGCATATTAAGAGATTTCTTAACTTCCAACTCTTCTTACATGCCCCAGTCCTGGTGCATCATTCTTAAATATGCTCTCTGGATTATGATAGTTAAATCAACATCTGCAGCCTGGGTGCCAATAAACTCTGGCCGACAAGATGTATAAGCAGCAAAAAGTGGCCAGAGCAGCTCATGCAAGGGGCATCCAGAGGCAATGGGTCAGCGAAGGAACTCGAAAGGGCGGGTGGCCTGCAGGCACGGTGTGCACCAGAAGCACTCCTCAACTAGGAAGCACTTGGCCCGCCCTTCTCCACGTGCAGCTAACTCCGCCCTCACCTAAGACCTGGTGATTTGGGCTCCTCCCCTGGCCCCGCCCCTCTCTTACCGCCCACCGCGGTAAGGACAACCTCGGCCCCGCCCCTCCAATCTGACCCCGCCTCCCCGAGCGGCCTTAAGGCCCGACCCACCCGGTGCGCTCGCGCCCTAGGGCACCCACCACTCCGTCACGCCTGCGCCCTAGCGCCCTAGCCTCGTGGGCGGAGCCGGCGCCAGTCCCGCCCTCCGTCCCCCCCGCCCCGGGCCGGGGCCCGCCTCCGCGCACACGCACTTCCCGCCACGCCTCCCCGCCAGGCACAGCCCCGCCCCGCCCCGCACAGCCCGCCCCAGCCCAGCCCACCCCCGCCAGCGCGAGCGCGAGCGCGGCGCGATGGACGGCCGAGTGCAGCTGATCAAGGCCCTCCTGGCCCTGCCCCTGCGGCCCCAGACGCGGCGGTGGAGGAA